>NW_024061916.1:0-132545 GCF_006381635.1 Hibiscus syriacus | reverse complement strand
GGAAAGAACTCGTCCTCGAGTTCAGAGTAGTGTCATCAGGATCCACAACAATGACTCAGGTGCTTCACATTAAAGACATCAGAAGTCTTCAAGTGACTGGGAAGTCGCAACCTGTAAGCATTATCATTGATCTTCTGCACGACCTCACAAGGTCCATCTTCGATCCTTAAGCTTATTATACTCACCAACAGGAAACGATCACGAGTTAATACAGCCCAAAACAAAATCACCAACATCAAAAAGTACCTGACGATGATTGTCGACCCGAGTCTTGTACTTGGTATTGCTCTCATGAATGGTCTTTCACCTGCTCATGGATACCCCGAAGATACTTTGCCATCTCATCTGCTTTTAGGACTGAAACGTCCTATACGTGGAATAGGGGCTAAGTCCAACACCCCCGATGGGTTCTGACCATAGACAATCTCAAATGGGCTTAAACCTGTGGTTCTGTTTTTTGATCTGTTGTAGGCAAATGCTGCCTGAGGCAATGCCAAATCCCACTGCTTCGGCTTCGTTCCTGCCAAACACCTTAAAAGGTTTCCCAAACTTCGGTTCACCACCTCAGTCTGGCCATCCGTCTGGGGGTGGTAGGCGCTACTGAAATTCAACTGCGTTCCCAGTTTCCCCCACAGGCTCTTCCAGAATGACTGATGAACTTAGTATCACGATCTGAAGTGATGGATCGAGGAACACCATGTAAACGCACAATCTCCTTGAAATAGAGATGGGCAATCCGGTCAGCATCCATAGTCTTTCTGCAAGCTACAAAATGAGCCATCTTGGAAAACCTGTCAACCACAACAAAGATAGAATCAGAGGCCCTTTGGGTGCGGGGTAAGCCTAGTACAAAATCCATGCTGACATCGAACCAAGGAGCTTCAGGAACAGGTAAGGGAGTGTACAATCCCGCATTGGTGAGAACTCCCTTAGATCGCTGGCACACATAACAACCGGTCCACATAATGGGCCACATCACTAGTCACTTGGGCCAATAAAATTCAGAGAGATAAGGGCCAATGTCTTATCTCGGCCAAAGTGTCCCTCATTATGGAGTCACTTATAATTTGCTGCCTCAATGACAATCTGGAATGCACAATTGTAATCCACGAAACAGATACCCATTATGCAAACACAAATCATGACGGTGACCCTCAGTTACCTCCTGAAATATCCTTCCAAAGGAAGGATCAGCTGCATACATATCTGTGAACGTCTCAAATCCTGCAACTTTAGTACTCATGGTGGTGAGAAGTAAGGTACGACGGCTCAGGGCATCTGCGACGCGGTTCAAACTCCCTGCTTGGTGCCTCAGCGTAAAAGTGAATTCTTGCAAGTATGCTACCCACTTGGCATGACGTCTACTCAGCTTGTGTTGGCCATTGATGTACTTCAAGGCCTCATGATCGGTAAACAGAATAAACTCCTTCTGTACTAGTGTGACGCCCAATGCTTCAGGGACTGAACTATGGCATAGAACTCAGATCATAAGTGGAATAATTTTTCTTTGATCCCGATAGCTTCTCACTGAAAAAAGCAACCGGACGACCTGCCTGACTCAGACACCACCAATGCCAACGCCAGATGCATCACAATTTACCTCGAACACTTTGTCAAAATCTGGAAGTGCCAAAACTGGAGCCTCGGTCATCTTCTGCTTGACAGTTGAAAACTGGCTCTGCCTCCTCAGACCACTGGAAATCACGCCCTTTGAGGCACTCTGTGATAGGGGCGATCAGAGTACTGAAATTTCTAATGAATCGACGGTAAAAAGACGCCAAGCCATGGAAACTTCGGATGTCATGTAATTCTTGGTCTGGGCCACTCCAAGACTGCATCTATTTTTGACTGATCTGCATGAACACCATCAGTAGACACAACAAACCAAGAAAAGTCACAGAAGTAGTGAAGAAAGAACACTTCTTTGATTGACAAACAAGCACTCCCGTTTTCAGCATCTCAAAAACAGCACGGAGGTGATCGAAGTGGAAGTCCATGTCGGACTATAACGAGGATATCATCGAAGTAAACTACAACAAATTTCCCCATAAAAGGCCGCAAGACCTGATGCATAAATCTCATGAATGTACTGGGCGCATTGGATAACCCAAAAGGCATGACCATCCACTCATACAACCCTTGTGGCGTTTTAAACGCCGTCTTCCACTCATCTCCAGGCCTTATTCTGATTTGGTGGTAGCCGCTCTTAAGGTCAATTTTGAGAAGATCTTAGAACCAGATAGCTGATCCAACATATCATCTAGACGGGGAATTGGAAACCGGTACTTCACTGTAATTCTGTTGATCTCGGCTGTCAACACACATACGCCAAGAACCATCTTCTTTTGGCACTAACAGAGCAGGGACTGCACATGGGCTCATACTCTCTCGGATATAGCCCCTCTCCAACAAACTCTTCCACCTGTCGCTGCAACTCTTCGGCCTCCTTGGACTGAGGCGATATGCTGGTCGATTTGGCAAACTGACCCAGGAACAAGGTCAATTGATGAATATCCCTCATAGGTGGTAGTCCAGGAGGAAGATCCTCTGGCATCAAGTTAGAGAATTCTGCTAGCAACCGCTGCACCTCTACTGGTAAATCTGTATCAGTCTACTGCATTGTTCTCGCAAGGTAGCAAGGCATAGACCACGTCGCCATGCTCAATCTCATCTAAAAACCTGGACATAGAAAGCAGATTAGTATTATGGGTTACTGGGGTAGGAGTAAGTCCTTCCCGCCGGGTGCCAACACAATCTTTTTTCCTTGTGCTAAGGGAATATGTATTCTTCCGTCCATCATGAATGACACTGCGATCATACTGCCAAGGTCGACCCAACAATATATGACACGCATCCATAGACACAAACATCACACCAGGCATTATCAAAATATTTTCTACCAATTGAAAAGACACCAGGCATCGCCTATCAACGTTACCTCACTGTCTTATTTAGCCATGACAACTTGTATGGCTTAGGATGACGGTCGTCTTCAACTGCAATTTCTGGACAACCTCCTCGGACACTACATTCTCACAACTGCCGCTGTCAATGATCATTTTGCAGACTTTATCTGCAACTGTGCAAGTCGTGTGGAAAATATTGGTTCTCAACCAATCGTCCCCTGAATCGCCCTTGGGGGTAAGTAGACTCTTGCGAACGACCAGAGTCTCATGACCATCTCCATATAGCACATATCAGTCTCATCATCGTCATACACGGGTTCGCCAATCTCCTCATTCTCGTCTTCCACGTTTTCCTCAATCAACAAATTTTTGCCCTTTTGACTAGCAGGCTTCCTGCAATCAGTCGCCCTATGCCCTTGTTCACCACAACGAAAACATCTAATAGTAGGGTTAGAATTACCCTGCGGTGGCTGCTGAGCAGGACGGGACTCTTGAGGGCGAACTGGTCGACTGTTGTGATCGCTCCTGATCACTGGTCTCCTGTTTTGCTGTTTTTCAACAGCAAGTGCACGCTGGTATGCTTCCGAAACACTCCACAATGAATGAAGGCTGAGGACATCTTGCAAGGGCTGGCGTAAACCCCCCAAATATCGCGCCACCATCTGCTCCTCCGTCTCAGATAAATCGTTCCGGGCGACCAATTGGTAAAATCCTCCGTGTAATCATCGACTGATCGCGCGCCCTGCCTCAACGCATGAAGTCGCTGAAATAAGGTTTGCGTGTAGCCGAAGGGAAGGAAGTGGCCCTTCATCTTCTTTTTCATCTTCTCCCAATCAGTGATCTTGGCTTTGCCCTGTCTTTCTCGTGAAACGTCGTAACTGTTCCCACCACGCAGATGCTCTGCCCTTGAGTTTGATGGCGATCAGTTTCACTTTCACACGATCGGGGACTTCCTTATATTCAAAAATACGCTCCACTTCATTAATCCAATCCACGAATCCCTCGGCCTGTAATGTACCAGAAAACTCAGGGAGATCGACCCGAAAACCGAGGTCTCCATGACGCTCCTCCCGACCACGGTGCTCCCGGAATCCTGCGCCCCGGAATCCTGCGCGATTGTGATATGGGTTTTCGAAAGTGGAATTTGTATCGTGATCAGAGGCCTCACGATCCTCTAAATCCTGCGCCGCTAGGCGCTGGGTTAATTCTGCTCTGCCTCTGCAAATCCGCAATCATCACATCCTGAACGCTGCGATCACGGCGTTGGGCTTCCTCATTCGGAACCTGCTCACGACGACCACGACCACGACCTCCAGCCATTGAACTGGTGAAATTTCCCAAGAAGATGTTGAAGCTCTGATACCAACTGACGCCAGACAGAATAGTGATTATCCTGTAGGCTAGCTCCGACAGACGATTCACAAGAGAAAATTCGCCCAAAACCAGAGAAAAAAGTCTCTAGGGTTTAATAAAATATTATAAAATCAATAACTGTCAAAAGCAGTCCACAAGCCGGACTGTTATAGCTAAAAAATCGTCTTTATTCGAATTTTGCCAAAAATAGCAAAAATCGTATTATTCGAATTTTGCCAAAAATAGCAAATCCCGAAAATCACTCTAAATTGAAATTCGAAAAAAATAAGCAATCTCCCAAAAATCCGGTCTAAATCGATTTAAATTGACTTCCTAATTAACAATCGAAATATTACCATAAATAGTAAAAAAATAACTAAATCTAGTGATTCGGAGGGGAAAACGGCAGAATTGAGGTTGAAAAAAAGGCCACATGGAGCGTAGCTCAATGTGGAGAGCGTGCGCGTCGAAAGAGCTTCCGGATGGGTCTTATGCGCGATTCTGACACCTGTAGCCAAAGTTATGGCCAAAAGACTGAAACATACTCAAAACGACCCCAATAAGGAACATGTCACAATCAATTCCCGCCTTTGCGCTGATCTGCCAACTCATGGTATCTCAGTGCCATCAACGTGCAATCTGACAGCTCAGCATCATCTGTCTCAGATCCCCCTGCATCAGAGTCGGAGAACCGTTCCATATTTTGGATTCAGGAATTGTACAACAAATCATTGATACATTTGATATTGCAGCAGAGCAAGAAGGTCCCGCTGCCGCCACAGGTCAAGAGACAGCAGTCGAGCAGGGAATGCTGCTGATCAAGGTGGTTCTACAGATGAAACCGTGGCCCCAATGGATATTTGAGGATACTAGAACGAGAGTCTCATCCATGTTAAGTAGTTGTAAACATTTATTGTATTGGATATTTCCTCTCCTTTTTCTTTTGTTTTTGCCTTATGCAAATTATCTTTTATTCTTGGTGTAAACATCCAAATGCTAGACCTGACCTGAAAAAACTACATTTAAATTTAGGATTAAGGATACTGGAACTTTTAAGTTTGCATCAATCTCAACTGGTTTAAGAAAGTTCAGATCAAGTTTGGGTATTCTTCTGATCTTTCATGCAGGAAATGACAATTTCATGATACCATTTAGATAAGATGAGGCTTTTGCCTCAGGTAACAAACGCTTAATATGAAGATTTAAGTCATTGCAAAGAAGATTCTATAGTATAACTCAGTGATGCTTTGACATGGCTTAGGTTGCCCTTTTCTCCAGGAAAATAAATAAATGTTAAATCCATAGCAAAAGTAAAAATCAATGCTTGCTTTGCTATGGAGACATCAGTTCCGGATACCGGGAAGTGGGAGACCCTTGTTCTGCATCTGCTTGTACATCTATTGCCAATTTTCCGGTGTTACCTCGCCCCCCCCCAAGTGAACGGATCACTGCATCACCACTACACGAACCCACTTTGCTACATTCCTCGAGAGATATCCCTAGACCAATCCATATAAGAAACCTCCAGCAAAGAGGTCCCCAGCTTCTGTGGCATCAAACGCTTTTGCCTCCCCGATAGATGGAACTTGGACAATCTGTCATAGAAGGAAACTTCAGTTTGCCCGTTTTCAAACTATTCATGTCATCCATAAAGGAAAACGCCAGTTCATGACTCTCAAATCAAGACATTTAGGGAACCATGAGTAATTTGGCCGTACTTTCCATGTTAAAGTACAAGGGCATCCCTAAATGGAGACATTATTAATCTCTAACCAAGTTAAAAACAGGAACGTACGAAAAACATCTGTTAGTTCACAAGTTTGTGAGTGGACAACCTCTTGTCCATGTCTAGCGATGCATCCGTTGGCCCCTAATGTAACCACAGCCCATCGACAATATTTGGACAGATATCCCAATGCAGCTTCAGGATCTGCATTTTTTTCACCCCTAAAGAAGTAAAAATAAAAAATATATATTTTTAACTACGCTGCAATTACAGCAACAATTTCTGAAGTCCGGGCAAATCATGAAGATGGACAGTAACAGCCACCTTAGCAATTCTGTTACTTCATCCTCATTGGCAAAGCAGAGTTCAATATCCCTTCGACTCCAGTAACCGTTGAAGAGGTTCTCTAAAATTCCGAACCATCTGAGTGAAGTCGCAGACTTTATAAGATAAAATGTTTCAACCAGAAAATGTTAAAGGTTGATCTGGACACTCATTTTCGTCCATTTTATTTATTATATATATATATATATATATATATTATATAGTTTGCAAACAGTGTTTGAAAATACGTATATAATATATAGTCTTTAAAAAATATTTTTGAAAACATATATTATATAGATTTTAAAACAATTTTTGAAATATATATATTATATAGTTTTGAAAATTAGTTTTTAAAAATATATATATTATATAGTTTTGAAAATTAGTTTTTAAAATACATATATTATATATTTTTTAAAGTTAGTTTTTAATATATATATATATAATATATATATATAGTTTTGAAAATTAGTTTTTAAAAATTATATATTATATAGTTTTGAAAATTATTTTTTAAAATATATATTATATGGTTTTGAAAATTATTTTTCTTTGTTTATTTATTTCATTTATTATTTATTATTTCTTTGTTTTTCTCGTTTCAAGTCCAGAGTTATTGTCTAATCAGTCCAAGAAAATGGGGCCTGAACCAGCCCAAACAGTTAGGGTTTTCACGCTTGAGACCAACGCCGCTCAATACGAAACCATTAGATCAGATGTGGATCAATGGCCAGGATTGCAAAGTAACTAGGGTTTGTTACGCGCAGCCGCACAGGAACCGTTGGATATGGTTGTCTGATCCAACAGCCAGAAATCCATCAGGAACAACCAAGCCACTGACAGACCGAAATCCTCGGCCAAATCGCAGGAAAATCGGAACCAAGGCCAACTGTTCAAGTACGACCACCGGGACTGAACCATCCCGAAAAATCGACGAGTACTCCACAATATTCGGGGACACAACGGTTGGTTACGGGGTTATAAAAGCCCCACAGGCAGAACCCATAGGGATACAGAACAACGGAGTGCCAATAGAACACACAGAATAACGGAGAGCCAACAGAACACACATAAGCCACGGCCAACGGCGACCATCATCAAACAGTACACAGAGAGAGTAAGCCGAGAACACAATAAACATCATCGAAGCCAAACACGGTCACAAGCAAAGCCAACCGTCAACATTACCAAGATAGTAAACCAAAAAACCCATCAAAGCAAAATACCCAAATACCACAACACAGAAAATCGAACAAAACAGTAAAGAAAATCATAAAAAGGAGAGCATCAACCGAAAAGGCGCCGAGGAGGGGAAAAGTCGTCGAAAAAGGGTGAGTATTAAACGGTTTTTTTTAGATCTACAGTTATTGGTGTTTACTTTAGAGACTTGGGGCTCAGTTTCGAGATCACGGTGACGAGGGAAGTATTTTGGGGCTAGATTGATGTTTTTCGGCCACCGATGGTGGCGGCCGACATAACGGCGATAGCGGTCGGCCTGGGGGCGATCTCCCTCCGACGAGGAGGGTTGAGAGAATCCTAAGTTCTCTCTCTCTTTACTTTTGGGAGAAGCAGCAAAATGAAAGGGAGAGTGTGAAAATGAGCTATGATCTGGGCTTATATAGTCCAATTGAAACGACGTCGTTTTTCCTAAGGACCGCTTGCTTATTTTCAACGCGTGGAGTAATTGCGTTTTGGACCCTCATCATTTTGTAATACTTTATTTCAGTCACTTAATCAAATTCCATTTTATTTTGTTTCAAGCACGCATGCTTAAATATTGATGTTCTGGTCACTAAAGTAAATTAACCTTTTTTTTATAATTTTTATTTTCAAAATTCAACCTTTTTATTTTTCTATTATTTCTATTTCGTTTTAATCTTTTATATTTTTTATCCTCTTATTTTTTATTATTATTTTTTTCTTTTCCAATTTATTTATTTAATTTTTTCCTCTCTGATTTTATGTTATTATTATTATTTATTTTATTTATTTGTTTTGATTTATTATTTTATTTTGTTTCTTATATTTATTTATTATTTTTCAATCTAACATTTTTCGACATTTTCTAGAGAAAATCCAATCAATCAAAGGTAAACAATTCGAACCAAATTTTTAAATTTCAACTTAAATTTTCAATTTTCGCGATTAAAGACAACCGAAGAATTAATTGGTACCGAAAAGGCGGTTCAAAGGTGCTAATCCTTCCTTGACCATAATCGACTCCCGAGCCCAACACATTTCTGGTACAACGTAGATCAGGTAAGATGGTGTCCGACCCACCTAAATTCGTTTTAAAGTGGTCGGTGGCGACTCTAACCCAAATCAATTCAAGTCGAAACCCAATTCCGAGGCTCAATCGAAAGACGGTTCCGACGGTTGAAAAAGACAATAATGGAGGATTGAGGACCTTACTATAGACTGTCAAATTTACTCTGCATAAAATCTCATTCAGCCTTGGGGAAAACATAAAAGGTTCAATAAAATTACCTCAAAACTGGCCAAATCCAAAGAGACAAAAACACCCTCTGGTTTGGCAATCCTTATAGCTGCTTGAATAACTTCCAAATTGAATATCCCATATCTCATGACCAACCACTGCAAAAGAAAGATATACCATTAAGTTGAATTCTCAGCAACAAAACCAGCGGCCAAGAACTAAATGATGTGATGTGGTAAAAAAGTGCACATTATACATAGGGGTCGTTAAAAAAATGACCAAAAGAATAGATAATCAGCTAAAAGAGAATCCAAGAGAACAAGGCTCCTTGGTCACCTTAGAACCACTAAAGTCATCCTTGGTCAATTCATCCCCCTGAAAAGCAATGGGGAATAAAATCGATTGTAAGTTTGTATTTAGCAGGGAATCGACGCTAATCCTTTAAATCAATGAAGAAGAGGTTAAAACTATTAAACAAAACCGGGTCGGGTGGACTGTATTGTGACATTCACCTGAACTTTTACAGCAGTCGATAGGCAAGGGCGCATTGCTCTATTGCTGTATGCATCAACTAGGCAAACCCACTGCATCATGTCATATTCACCAAGTACGTATCAGCACTAACCACTCAAAGCACATTTAAATTTCGTAGAAATTGTATCGTGAAGACCACCCGAGTTGTCGGTCCTTTCTTCTTTCACAATCTCGAAACATTAACTCCAGTTATGTTTATGTTACTTACAAACAATTGACCTTGCTCATCATCCCCATAGGCACCAATCATTCCACTGTTAATCCCGAAGCCAGAGCTAAGTCCACAAATAGTATTTGCAACACTTCCCCAGCCATGATATTCATAGAAGAAGGCTCGTCAATTGAAGCAATGATGTACTTCTTCAGCTACCTTAATATATGCTCAAGCTCCTTGATTTCCACCTACATAACAGGGCAAATCCACTGTCATCAAACAACCAAAGAACCTCGTTCCCATGATATATCCGAATCCTCATGCTCATCCAACAAGAAAAACAATTTAAAAAATTTCAGTTCGTTTAGTTATGACAAAGCCACCACAAACATTAACAATCAATTTAAAAGAATAAAAATAAAATCTAAGCCATTACTCTCAAACAAAAGAAAACAGGTATACATTTTTAAGCCTTTTCATAGCCCATAACATAGCAGAAAGAGGGTAAAAAACTGAATAAAAGTTGGGTAATCTTGATGAGAAAAACCCAGAAATTGTACCGAAGAACATAACATTAACCCAGAAACCGGCAAGTAAGAACAGATTAGTAAAAAGGAACAGAAAAAAGAAGATAAGAACTTACTATAAAGGGTAGCTAAAGGGAAAAAGGAAATACCGGAATAGAGCCACCACGTTCGCCGGGAATTTGATTGAGCAAGGACCAATCGACACGAGCCACATGATCAATGAGGGCAGCTGGCTGCTGTCCCAGTATAAGGGGAGCCTTGGCCTCCCCGTTCTTAACCAATGTTTCTGCTCCCATAGTGTTATCCGGCGGTAGCTTTTGGCGACTCCCTCAAAAGGTTCCTATTAAGGAGTAGTGTCAGCTCTAAAGGATTTTGTTGCAGTGAATATACGAGTATTATACAGGCAAAAACCCGGCCGAACATGCACACTCGGCACTGCAGCAGGTGGGGAAGGTGCTGCTTTTCCACTGGTCACTACCCCTCAGCGCCCCCCATTGGTTCATTCGGCCACTTTTTTTTATCTACCTTTTGTTTTCCTTTACTAATTTATACTACTTTGATTAATACTCTAATGATTGCTGAATCCATTGTTGGGATGTTTGAGTTTGTCGGTAAAGATCTACTTGAACTTGACTTGTTATTGTAAGATGTCGGTCCTATAAATTTGATTCACGTTGGGAAACTTTTTCTTTTTAGCTCATAAAAGAGCATATATAAAATTTGATTATGGGTTTTTCTTCTTTTTTTTTTATTGATGAAGATGAATCTTTGCTGTGGAGTGATAATTATGAATGATTTGACTATTGGGCAGTGAAGTTGCCAAAGCAACTGTTTCTCTCTGCTAGTAGAATCTCAATTCATGGGGAATGTCTCAGGAAAGGCGGGTTAATATACGGCTAATATACAGCATTACCGGATACATTAAAATGTATTTAATAAATTCGGTTTAGCGGTACCTATTATGTTGACAACTAATAATGTTTTAGGTAGAAAATGAAAAACTATTAAAAATTTGGTAACCGGTAAACTTTGGTTATCGGTAAGTATCTATCCTTTTTATAAAAGTGTCCATACTTTTAACATATCAAGTAAATTTTACCGGTTTTGTCATAATGAATCTGGTTTTGTCATATTTTTACCTGTTATATTGTAAATTATCTATCCTTTTTATAAAAGTGTCCATACTTATTTCACTGTGAAAATATATTTATTATCTTTAGTTAATATTGTTAAATTTAAAATCTAAATAATATTTTATAAATATCAAAACAATCAAATAATTTTTTGTGTAAATGAAATTATTAAATTAATATTGTAGGTGGAAAACATGAAACACTATTAAAAAAATTGAAACATAAATTACATAACTTTCAAAAAAGTATATATCATTTTTATAAAAATCCATACTTATTTCACTGTTGAAAACATATTTATATTATATTTGGTTAATATTGTTAAATTTAAATTCTAAATAATATTTATAAAATATCAAAACAATCAAATAAAATTTTGTGTAAATTAAATTATTAAATTAATATTGTAGGTGGAAAACATAAAACACTATTAAATAAATTGAAACATAAATTACATAACTTTAAAAGCAGTTTTAAATCCTAAAAAGTGTCGATACTTTTAAGAAATATCGATCCAAAACGATATACCAGGTAAAATATGATAAAACCGGTAACAAAATAAAACCGGTAAATTAAAAGTGTCGATACGTTATATAAGGATCGACACTTTGTGAATTTAAAAGAGAAGCAGTTATAGCGCCTATAATGTGTCGATACTTTAAAAAAAAATATCGATCCACAACGATTAACAGGTAAAAATATGATAAACCGGTATCAAAAGATAAAAACGGTAAAATGATACCGGATATATTGAAAGTGTCGATACTTTCGTAAGTACGTGTAATAAATTATCGACACTTCAAAGAAATAGGTAATTATCCTTTCGAAAGTATCGACACCTGACATAAAGTATCGACACTTTTGTATTTGTATCGATTAAATATAAATACATATCCGATGAAAATATAGCTAAATATCCTCTGAAAATAGATAGAACGGACGAGTTTTTGAAATCGAAGAGTAATTGTTGCTGGCATTTCAGAAGGCGTTTCTAAAGCGAAGTTTTGTTTGTTGTTGCTGCAGTCGAATCGAAAAGTATGTGTCGAAACCCTAATTTTTTATTATTACAGTAATCGCGATAGGGTTTTTTATGTGTGTTTGGGGTTTTGGAGTAAGGAAGCATTTGGGACCGATTGCAGGTAGAAATAGATATTCAAGGAAAACGATAAATGTCGATACTTTTATTAAATATTAGGTAGAAAATGATATTATAGGTTGTATAAATGTGCCGACCATTTTGGTGTGGCCATTCAAATTCTTTTGAAGAAAACCGTTTTACCACAAGAGTAGTTATCTATATTTGTATATTGAAAGTGTATGTAACAAAATAATTTGATTTGCGTAAACTGATATATGAAGGAAAATGGAGTCAATGGGTTGGAAAATTGTTGGTGGAGCAGATGACTTTGAAATTGAGGCCGAGACTCGAAAGCAACCAAAGGGTGGATATATGTACTTCTAGTAAGTATCAATGTCTTTTTGTTATTATTGTTGAAATGGTAATTGGATTAAAGTATCGATAAACTTTAAATTGATTACAAATTTTAAATGTTAACAGTATGGCCGAATGCAAAAGGATGAAGGGAGATGGCACACAGAGCGGTTCGGTATGTAAAATGAAATTGACATTGAGTAGTATTAGTATTTAGTGTTAATGTATTGATTAAGAACGTTATGTTTAATATTAGGTGAAAAAGATGTGAGGTCCAAATGGAATTCAATGAGTGATGCTGAAAAGGAACCTTACATCACACAGTCAAGGAATGATAGTAAAGAATACAAGAACGGAGGAAAGCACATGAAAATAAGGTATCATTAAACTTGTAATACGTTGATACAAAATATATAAGAACTATAACATTATATATTGTTAAAAAATGTAGAAGTTTCGACAAGATGCAGCATTAAAGGGTGAATTTATTAATTAAACACCTTAAGGAGAAGGGTCAGTTGAATGTGCTGGGAGAAATAGGTTTGGATCGTTGATCGGAGTAAGGGATCGACCTATTCGGAGGAATTGTGTCGATCCTTGATGGCACAATTTGACGTCAGTCAATGTATGGCTAAGTATGGTGATTATTCATTCCCTCTGGGGGTATCGACTGCTGCAGCCGTATTGGGGGTACAAAACAAAGGCAAAAGTGTTATAGAAGTCTGTAGGAGTAAGAACTGGAAAGCACTTGCCTCCAAATATGGTTGAATCATAAGGACATATACTGAAGTTGAAGAGGATATCAAAAGTGGATCTTACTTGGGGGATGAGCTGAAGGCCCGAGTTCTATTTACCTTGTCGGTATATTTCTTTGTCCAACGGGTGATACGTCAACGAACAAGGAATATGAAGCTCATTTGCGATGAAGGCTTGAAGGGTGAATTCAATTGGGCTGAATATATCCATTCGAGATTGATTGAATCAATTATCACCTTTAAAAAGGGCAGCCAGAGATACCTCAAAGGGTGCATAGCAATCTTAGAGGTAAATGAGTTGAATCACTTTTTGTGTTTTTATATAAAAATTCTAATTTTATTATATGCAGGTTGCACTATTCGTTTTTGGTCGGGCTGTGAGGCAGTGCCGGCTTATGAAAGAACCGGAGTGGCACGCATCCGTGCATGGGGGAAGGAAGAGGTGGTTAGAGTGATGGTGAAGTTGAAGTTGGATAGAGGGAAGAAGCAAGAAATGGTAATAAATGTAATTAAATAATATTAAGAATATAATCAATGTCTTAATATTGTAATTTAATTTTTTGAAGGTTATTGGCAAGGATGTAGAGGAGGCAGTGGAGGCAGAGGAGAAGAAAGGAGGGATGGTTGTATTGGGGGATGAAGGTGAGTGGGACGACGGTGAAGCAAAACAGAGTAACTTCGACATTTTGATGTCTGAATTGGCTGATATCAAAAAAATCCAATTTGAAATCATGCAAAGACAATCAAGAGTCGAAGAGAAACTTGATCAAGTCGTAGAGAAACTCGAGAGGCATAAGGGGTAGTGGAAGGAAAAATAGATGGAGTGGTGAAAGAAGTAGAGGTGTTGAGGGGTGAAGTGGTGAAAGAAGTTTCGGTGTTAAGGGGTGATATTAAGATGGTGACGGGAGAAAAATTTGAGGGAGTGGTGAAGGAGGTTGTTGATTTGAGGAGTGAACTTACGGGGGTGAAGGGGGTGGTTGATAATACTCGGATGAAGGAGCTCAATTGAAGGGTGAAATAAAAGATATGAAGAGCTATGTAGAAAAAAATACGATGAACTGAAATATAAGAAGAAAAAGGGAGGAGGAAGAAGAAGAGATGGAAGAAATGAGGAGGAAGGAGAGGCCCAATGTGCTTTATACACCGAGTGTCATAGCAGCAGTTTTGGATTCGGAATGTCCTGCACCCCAGAAGAAGAAGCAGAAGGTAAGTTTAATAAAAGAATACTTAATTGATTTTTATTATGTTGTTGTGACAAAAATTTGTATGCAAAATTGTAGGTTGAAAAAGCGGACATTCCAACCGGAATTGATGACATCGAAGCTGCAATTTGTGATTATTTATGGAATAGCGAGTTAGAATCGGGGTAAGTGAAATATATTGTTTTGTGAGTGATATTTAAATATTTCATGACAAGATATTAATCCTAATGATTCATACAGATATTCTGTATATCAATGGGAAATCAATTCGCTACTGTATACGACGTTGCAACGTTGAAGCCTACAGAATGGGTTGGCGGTGTGGTAAGTAGAAAGTAGAAAATAAATAAAACTTATTGAATATGTTCTGATTGTGTAATTAATTTTGTTAGGTTATCGATTTGCTCGCCTGGACCATATGCTACGATTCTCAAAAGTCACACCGGAGGATTGGCTACCTTCCATACCTCTTAGTGGTGAGTTAAATTAATAAATTTGAAAAGTAGTGTTATAGACGGTAAATTAATAATGTTTGTTGCGTAATTACAGCAACAGGCGTTGGAAGCCAACAATAAAGAAAGTGTTGAGAATATTTCTACCTTCTGGGGTGTCATATTGGATAACTATGTGAAATTCACCGACTGTGAGAAGGTAAGACACCATACCAATTGCAAATGATGTTTTCGGATATAGAATGTTGAATTTTGTCAAATTGGGTGTGAAATTTGTTGCAGATAATGATCACAATAAACTACCATAATTCACACTGGTATCTGTTGGTGTTGGATATGGTAGATCATGTTGTAACAATATATGATAGTATGTTTACAACTGAAGCAGCTAAACAGAGAGTGAAGGATGCTAAGAGATTGGTATGTATGTATGTATGAAAGGACATTATGTAAATTATAATGCATAATTTTTTTGGTGCATAACTTCTTCTATTTTAATGCAGATTAAAATATTAGATTCTTATAATAAGAAACGCATTTGGGTTGAGTCATGTGGATCTCTAGGAAAGTATCCCTTGAAAAACTTCAAATTTGTGGAGCATAAGAAGAATAAGCAATTGAATGGGTATGAGATGTTATCACAAATAGAAAGCTTAATTTATGCAGTATTCATCATAATTGACATGTGTGGTTTTCAAATTTTGTAACAGTATGATTGCGGCATGTATGTGATGATGTGGATGGAATCGATCGGTTCTACAGGGGCAACTGGTGATTTTGTAAGTGGATAGAAAAAATTGTTTGTGGTAAAATTGTTAAAAGTCGTAGATTGAATGCTGTAGTTGACAATACTTAACGTTCTGACAATTTGAATATAGGTTGTTGGAGACTGGGATCGATCGCGAGTATAAATGATCTCGTAAGCCACAATCAAAATGAACGAAGACAGGAGATAACAAAAGCCGCAATATTACATAAGAATAACAAAAGGATGCAATGATGTAAATGTCGAGTTAATTTTGTATAAGATTTATAATTTTGTATACGATTTATATTTTTTTATGTGAATATAATTATGAATGAGATGAGAAAAGTTAGCAGTATGTTGTTGTACATGTTTCTTATACACATTAAGGGTCATGTCGATACTAATAGTTTGTGTCGATATTTTTTTTCCAGAATGAATTAAAAACAAGGTGCATCAATAAAGTGTCGATCCATATATAAAAAGTGTCGATCCCAAAATCATCGAACCCAAAAGTATAATGTATGTAATTTTTAATCTAACCGGTACAATTATACCGGTTTTATGAGAGATAAGTCTAAATATGTGTCGACACTAATATAGTTTGTGTCGATATTTTTTTCCAGAATGAATTAAAACAAGGTGCATCAATAAAGTGTCGATCCATATATAAAAGTGTCGATCCCAAAATCATCGAACCCAAAAGTATAATGTAATATGTAATTTTTCAATCTAACCGGTACAATTATACCGGTTTTATGAGAGAATAGTCTAAATAATGTGTCGACACTAATATAGTTTGTGTCGATATTTTTTTCCCAGAATGAATTAAAAACAAGGTGCACCATAAAGTGTCGATCCATATATAAAAAAGTGTCGATCCCAAAATCATCGAACCCAAAGTATAATGTAATATGTAATTTTTAATCTAACCGGTACAATTATACCGGTTTTATGAGAGAATAAGTCTAAATAATGTGTCGACACTAATATAGTTTGTGTCGATATTTTTTTCCAGAATGAATTAAAAACAAGGTGCATCAATAAAGTGTCGATCCATATATAAAAAGTGTCGATCCCAAATCATCGAACCCAAAAGTATAATGTAATATGTAATTTTTCAATCTAACCGGTACAATTATACCGGTTTTGAGAGAATAAGTCTAAATAATGTGTCGACACTAATATAGTTTGTGTCGATATTTTTTTCCCAGAATGAATTAAAAACAAGGTGCACCCATAAAGTGTCGATCCATATATAAAAAAGTGTCGATCCCAAAATCATCGAACCCAAAAGTATAATGTAATATGTAATTTTTAATCTAACCGGTACAATTATACCGGTTTTATGAGAGAATAAGTCTAAATAATGTGTCGACACTATATAGTTTGTGTCGATATTTTTTTTCCAGAATGAATTAAAAACAAGGTGCATCAATAAAGTGTCGATCCATATATAAAAAGTGTCGATCCCAAAATCATCGAACCCAAAAGTATAATGTAATATGTAATTTTTTAATCTAACCGGTACAATTATACCGGTTTTATAAGAGAATAAGTCTAATAATGTGTCGACACTAATATAGTTTGTGTCGATATTTTTTTCCCAGAATGAATAAAAACAAGGTGCACCCATAAGTGTCGATCCATATATAAAAAGTGTCGATCCCAAAATCATCGAACCCAAAAGTATAATGTAATATGTAATTTTCAATCTAACCGGTACAATTATACCGGTTTTTGAGAGAATATGTCTAAATAATGTGTCGACACTAATATAGTTTGTGTCGATATTTTTTTTCCCAGAATGAATTAAAACAAGGTGCACCCATAAAGTGTCGATCCATATATAAAACGTGTCGCCCAAATATCATCGAACCCAAAAGTATAATGTAATATGTAATTTTTCAATCTAACCGGTACAATAATACCGGTTTTATGAGAGAATATGTCTAAATAATGTGTCGACACTAATATATTTTGTGTCGATACTAATTTAAATATCAAGTGTTTTCCACCGTTTATAGTACTCTTAATCGAGAAACCCTAAACATAAATGCAAGCAGGCAGATCTTCCTCTCCTCTTTCTTCCTTCTACCGTTATCATAAGTGACGATCAGATATTCAGGTAAATTTATCGATATTTTATGGGTTTGATTGATTTCTATATTGGAGTTTTTATCCTGAATGTGTTTGTGTTCCATTGTAATAGGGGTAGCATCCAACCAAAATGGCTCCAAAACGTCAGCGTCAGAAGCGAGGTCTTTCTCAAAGCTCTTCTCAACCCAGTTCTTCTCAACCACCTCCTTCTGTAACAAACGATTCTTCTGAGGAAATCAGGTCCTTCGAAACTCTGAACTTTAGATCCGACATGGAGAAACAAAGATGGCAGACGAGTTTTAAAGTAAGGAAGATTCGTCCCGAACGTGTCATTGACCTGGGTTTCTTGTTTGATGATAAATATGCATTTAGTTTTAAATCCACATTTACATCTTGGGGTTGGCTTGAATTCCTTGGTGTAGAACCAAGATATTATCCCAACCTAGTTAGAGTCTTCTACAACAATGCTTCCTTACAGCACGAGCCTAATAAGACTAATATAATAGGAATTAATACACATGTCATGGGGAAGGATATATATATATCTCCAGAAACTATTGCGGAGGGTTTAGGTGTAGCGAATACAGGGGATTCAGATGAAAATGGTGTAGATTGGTCTACAATTAAACGGTTACTAGAAATAGCCCAATTCACCTCGATGTAGAGTCGAGAGTGTTTCACAAAATGCTCACATGGTATATCCGGCCTAGTGGGGGAAAACATTCAACGCTTCGAGACAGCGATTATTGGTGGATAGCAAAGTATAAATCCAAAACGGCTCCAAACATTGCAAAACTCATATTTAATACAATTGTATATATGGTCACAAAGGGAGCAACAATTTCAACTACACTACCAAATGGATGTGTCATCACCCATCTGTTGAAGAAGAAGGAAGTTTTTTTTCGCATGACGCCCCTGTTCGATTAACCCGCAAGATTGACATGGTATTTATTAAAAAAGCGGGATATGATTTTGTTGAAAAACTCGGTTGGAAGCGTGTCAAGGAGGTCGGATTAGATCAAGAGAGGGAGGAAATGGACCCCGTTGGCCATGAAGAAGAGCACCAAGTGGAGACGCAATGATGGAAGAAGCAACAGTTGCAGAGGATGTCACAATTAAGACCGTGATGGAATACATGGTCAATTTTCGGGAGCATATTGATTCCCTTGTGAGTGGAATGCGATCCGATATTTCATCATTGCAACGTGAAGTCTCCATGTTGCGTAACGAATTACGTCAACGACATCAAACGAGTTAGGTAATTCATTATCTATGTTTCTTAACATTTACACGTTCGAACTTTATTTTATTTTCTTTTAACAGATGTGGACAACCAATCGGTCGCAGAAGATGAAGCTGACGATGAAGATGACGATGAAGCTGGCGATGAAGATGATGACGATGATGATGATGATGATGAAGATGATGATCCAAACAAGTATATCGTGTCTGCAACGCCGCCTTCAAGAAAACTTTTAATTTTTGATCTCAATGGTGTCCTTGCCTACATCCCAAGACTGCCGGCAGGTTTTAATTCTATTCTTTTGTATCCATTATTTTAACATATAAGCGTAGAACTTTAATCTCATTTTCTTCATGTTGTAGATGTTGTCCTCAGAAGAGGATTAATTGAATTTATGCAATTTTGTGTCGACAATTTGTTGTTGCCCTTGGTCTTCAAAGATGAGGTTAGAACATGTTTGAGGCAATTGAATTACTGTAGTCAAAATCGTTAATATACATTTGAATGTTAACATTCAAACTTGATTACAATCTCAGGCATAACGTCGACCGTGTACTTGAGAAACTACCTGTATTTTCCGAGCATTTCTATTCGTGTGGGTAAGATGAATGTCATTACAGTTTGCTGACTTTTCCTTGTCTATGATTCCTACATATTTATGTTCGACTGTTGTGAACAGGATCAAAAAAAATGCAAAACATACGATTCTGTTACCTATTGTAAAGATCTCAATGATGTTTGGAACGCGTGTCCAGATTTTAACGAGCTAAATACACTTTTGGTCGATGATTCAGCGGAAAAAATGATTTATAATCCGGTAGGTTGCATTTATGCAATATGTTTCTGATCAGTTGAACAGGTGTTCAGACATTGATTATTTAACAACTTATGTGTTTATATAGAAATACAATTACATATGTCCACATACCTTTGACGCTGCTTCCCATTCGAACGACAAAGCTCTAGGTATGACACAAATTTATTCATGCTTATGCGAATTTAATTTATTGTTAGTAAAATTGCACCTCATTAGTTTGATAATTGAAATTATTTATGTATGTCCTCAGAAAAAGGCGGAAACATACGAGAGTATTTGGAAAATTTGTTGAAGGCCTCTAATGTTCCGGACTTCGTTAGAAACAACCCTTTTTCATCGGATTAATTTTGTTTGTCGGTACATTATTTGAACATTCTTGTGTATTTAAATTTTGGTGTGATTATATTGTATGTATATTTCATTAATTATTCCATATTTGCTTCTATGTGTACATATACATTGAGTGAGTTTTAAGATATTAATTAGTAATTATAGGCGTCTAATGATTAATTTTTTACGTTACGGTATATATTATTGTTAAATTAAAAATTCTTAATATTATTTTATAAAATATCAACACAATCAACTAATTTTTTGTGCAAATGAAATTATTAAATTAATATTGTAGGTGGAAAACATGAAACATACTTAAAAAATATTGAAACATAATTACATATCTTTAAAAAAGTTTCGATCCTTTTTATAAAAGTATGGACACTTTCAACATATTATAATAAAATAGATAATTTTGTAATATAACCGGTATAAATATACCGGTCTTATGCGCGAATAGGTCTACAACCTATATCGACACTTTTTAATATTGTGTCGGTACTTTATGTCCATATTGGAAGAAAAATGTGTCGATACGATTTAAAAAAGTGTCGACATTTTACACATCGGAACCCATAATTATAATGTAATAGATAATTTTGTAATATAACCGGTATAAATATATCGGTCTTATGCGCGAATAGGTCTACAACCTATATCGACACTTTTAATATTGTGTCGGTACTTTATGTCCATATTGGAAGAAAAATGTGTCGATACAATTTAAAAAAGTGTCGACATTTTACACATCGGAACCCATAATTATAATGTAATAGATAATTTTGTAATATAACCGGTATAAATATACCGGTCTTATGCGCGAATAGGTCTAACCTATATCGACACTTTTTAATATTGTGTCGGTACTTTATGTCCATATTGGAAGAAAAATGTGTCGATACAATTTAAAAAAAGTGTCGACATTTTACACATCGGAACCCATAATTATAATGTAATAGATAATTTTGTAATATAACCGGTATAAATATACCGGTCTTATGCGCGAATAGGTCTACAACCTATATCGACACTTTTTAATATTGTGTCGGTACTTTATGTCCATATTGGAAGAAAAATGTGTCGATACAATTTAAAAAAGTGTCGACATTTTACACATCGGAACCCATAATTATAATGTAATAGATAATTTTGTAATATAACCGGTATAAATATACCGGTCTTATGCGCGAATAGGTCTACAACCTATATCGACACTTTATAATATTGTGTCGGTACTTTATGTCCATACCATTTAAAAAAGTGTCGGTAATTTGAAGTAACGCGGTTTTTCTTCCTTCATTCAAAATATTTATATGTACATACAATAGGAGTGATGTTGATACTTACGATATATTATATGGAGATCGTTGTCATTCCATTCCGTCTTCGAAAAAATCAGTTGATGTAGGCTGTGTGCTTGTACTCAAACTAAGCTTGACTTGAGGACATGTTAGTTTGTTATGCCCCTCACCGTTGCAGTACCCACATCGCCTAATTTGCTTCTCGACCTTGTTCTTCGGCACTTCTTTTCGCTTGCGTTGTTTTCGTTGAGGGTCACGAACATTGTTTACTACAATGCTCTGGTTGACTGAATGATTCAAACCAAACGAGTTTTCTAATTCTTCTATTAGTTTTTTCATCTCATCTCTTGCGGTTTTGAAAGACTCGTCTGTCTTTGATGCAATGTAGCATAACCTACTTGACGTTGAACGTAGAGCAGCGAACCTTGCCATTTGCATCACTTCTGGAGACACATTCAAATCAACATAGCTGGGTGCAGAAGCCTTCGCATCATTAGTCCACCTACTTTGAATCAAAGTCCCGGGCAAATATGTGTAGTCCAATTGCTTCAAAATGTGAAGTTGATGGCGACACGGAAGTCCAACGGTCTCGAATTTTTTGCAGGAGCAAATTAGAGTTTTCGTACGAGAATCAAAACTAATTTCAAATTTCCTATTTTTTTCTGCGTACTTTGACAAAATATAATGTTGACATTCATCTGATAAGGACTTAATCTCTGCCTCAATCCGGTACAATGTCTCCCGTGTAAGTTCATCTTGGAACACACGAAAAGATTCGCGGGTAAAAATCGCAGCGGCATGGCTTCAAGGTCGACCAGTTTTGTGATCTGGAAGGGCTTCGTATGGGAACTTAAGTAATCCGCTTTCAACTCGTTCATACGCATTCTACTAATTCCATCTTCAATTGCACGAACAACATCTAAATATGTCTTCTTGTGTTTCAGTGCAATAGCTAGTGAAGCATTCATAGACTCGCACCTTTGTGTTGAGCGAATATTGGCAAAGAAATGACCGGTTAGATATGCTTGTGCCCATAAGTGTCGTGTATTTCCCTTCTCAATCACCCATGGATGCTTTTGGACGTTGAATTCTGAAACAATCGAACGCCATTGAATATCAAATTCCTTGGTTGTCCACCAGGAAGCCATGCATTTTGAGAATGCTGCTGTAAACTTTGGGTCACCAATGTTAGCTTGTGCATTGCGAGAAAGATGCCAAGAACATAATCTGTGCTTAGCATAAGGGATAACAGATTTGATAGCCCTCTGCATTGCCCTATCCCATCGGTTACAACAGAAATAGGTGATTTATTCATCATGGCTTCTATAAAATTCTGTAGCACCCACTCGAAAGATTGAGACGTTTCGTCAGCGATTATGGCAGTGGCAAACACAATTGTGTTATGGTGATGATTGACACCAACAATAGGCATAATTGGTCGACCATACAAATTATCTTTGTACGTTGTGTCGAACGCATTATATCACCGAAGCATGTGTAATCCGATCTCGATGTAGAATCCGACCAAATAAGATTATACAATGCCCCCGATTCGTCTACCGAGTATGTCATAAAAAACCCGGGATCATCATGTTTCTTATAATCAAAGTAGGCAATAAGCGCATTCACATCCCCATCGACGATTTCCTTTGCTTTACCTCTTTGAAGTGCATTGTAGAGGTCTTTATGTGTAAATCCAACATTATGATAGCCCCCTGCCTGCTGCGTTAAATAGTTCATTACTTGTGACGTGCCAACACCGACCTCTTTCAATGTTGTTGCCTCATCGATATCAGCCTTACTTACAGCTCGATTAGAACGCATAAATGGTGTCATAGCAGATGTGCACAATGCATGATTATGTTTCTGATCAGACTTACTTATAACCCACTGATCGTTTGTATTTGTTGCTGTAACTACGACTCTAGCCTTACATCCTGTTCTTGTGACTGGCGTATGAGCACATTGACGATCAACAGTATTGACTTTTGATACTCGAAACCCTTCTTTGGAACAACAAAATTCTTGTGTCTTCACATTCCCTTCCACGTCAAGCCGTGTTGTTCCCTTACGTGCACTAAACCCATGTTCCCGTGCGAATCCCTTGTAAAAGTGCCAAGCTTGATCACGTGAACAGAAGAGCTGACCAACCAATCTGTCAGATTCATCAACATTATGTACTTCATGGCATTCCTCGGTTGGCTTAACATTGTCTACATCAGTATTATCCATGGCAAAAATTTTGTTGTGCAAGTTCAGTGCTCCAGGAGTTGATGGATATGTAAACGAAGGTTCATTTTGAACATGTTTCTGTAGTTAAAGGGTGGGTACAACATTAAATTCGCAGTACATATTTAGGTATGTACAATAACTACAAGTATATTATCATTTTAAATTCGCAGTACACTGTTAAAAAAATTGAAACATAAATTACATAAGTTTTAAAAAAAGTATCGATCCTTTTATAAAAAGTATGGACACTTTCAATATAATAGGTAAACATATGATGTAATAGGTAGCCCTTATATAATGTAATAGGTATCGTTTATATAATGTAATAGGTAATGGTTATATTGTAAGTGTCTATCCTTTTTATAAAAGTGTCCATACTTTTTCACTGTGGAAAACATTAATTTAAGGTTATCTTTTGAGTGAGTTTTAAGATATTAATTTAGTAATTATAGGCGTCTAATGATTTATTTTTTTACGTTACGGTATATATTATTATTAAATTAAAAATTCTAAATAATATTTTATAAAATATAAAAACAATCAAATAATTTTTTGTGCAAATGAAATTATTAAATCAATATTGTAGGTGGAAAACATGAAACACTGTTAAAAAATTGAAACATAAATTACATAAGTTTTAAAAAAAGTATCGATCCTTTTTATAAAAAGTATGGACACTTTCAATATAATAGGTAAACATATGATGTAATAGGTAGCCCTTATATAATGTAATAGGTATCGTTTATATAATGTAATAGGTAATGGTTATATTGTAAAGTGTCTATCCTTTTTATAAAAGTGTCCATACTTTTTTCACTGTGGAAAACATTAATTTAAGGTTATCTTTTGAGTGAGTTTTAAGATATTAATTTAGTAATTATAGGCGTCTAATGATTTATTTTTTACGTTACGGTATATTATTATTAAATTTAAAATTCTAAATAATATTTTATAAAATATAAAAACAATCAAATAATTTTTTGTGCAAATGAAATTATTAAATCAATATTGTAGGTGGAAAACATGAAACACTGTTAAAAAAATTGAAACATAAATTACATAAGTTTTAAAAAAAGTATCGATCCTTTTTATAAAAAGTATGGACACTTTCAATATAATAGGTAAACATATGATGTAATAGGTAGCCCTTATATAATGTAATAGGTATCGTTTATATAATGTAATAGGTATCTATCTCGCATGTGAGTACTTTATTCCAACCATGTGACAAGTGTGACAACTCCATCAACTCACAACTCAGCTTTGAACTCAATCAATATTGTCTTTTAGCTTGATGGTTCATAAAGCATGTTACTTGAACAGTATGAATCAATTATGCAATTTTCATGTTCAATTTAACACTGCATTTCAAATTCATTTCATATGTAATTGGAGTTTGAATTTAAATTTCAATTTGAGTTTGAATTTCAATATATATTTCGGCTCCACTATAAATATTAGCCCAAGCCAATATGCATGTTATCATTGATTATTCCTAATTTCCATTGTTTTTTTTCCAACGTATAAACGCGAGGGAAATCCCGACCATTTTATTTTTTGGTCAACTTTAAAGCGTCAGAAACGTTTCGGGCGTATGATCTGGGTGGTATACAAGAAATGTAACAAATAGCAACTAAAATCATAAGTTGAGTACCACCCAAATCATAAGTCTGAAATACTTCCGATGCTCATCAAATCCAAAGCTCATTTGGTGCCAAGCAAAGGAAATCAAAATCCAAATCTCATATGATGCCAAGCAATAGGTAGTGGTTATATTGTAAAGTGTCTATCCTTTTTATAAAAGTGTCCATACTTTTTTCACTGTGGAAAACATTAATTTAAGGTTATCTTTTGAGTGAGTTTTAAGATATTAATTTAGTAATTATAGGCGTCTAATGATTTATTTTTTACGTTACGGTATATATTATTATTAAATTAAAAATTCTAAATAATATTTTATAAAATATCAAAACAATCAAATAATTTTTTGTGCAAATGAAATTATTAAATCAATATTGTAGGTGGAAAACATGAAACACTGTTAAAGTATCGATCCTTTTTATAAAAAGTATGGACACTTTCAATATAATATAATGTAATAGGTAAATTTGCAATGCTATCGGTATAAATATACTGGTTTACTTATAAAATAGGTAAATATAAGCGCTACCTATTACATTATATAAGCGCTACCTAGTATGTTATTGTACTTTATAATATTTCCGGTTAAATAATATAACATAACCGGTCTAAATTTTAACCGGTCACTTGTTTAACCGGTCACGCCGTATATTAGCCGTTTTTTAGGCGCCGCACCGCAGAACGACCCCAATTCATGCGGTAAGTTATGTCGTAGATAGTATTAATATTCGATTTTTTAATATTTTTTATAAAAAATTATCTAAAAAATTATTTTTTACTTAAAATATTAATATTTTTGGTAAAATATTTAATATTAATATTTCTAGTAGAAAAAAAATAATATTTTAGATAACGCTTTATCAAATATATTAACAAATCCGATAAACATTCAATAATAATATTTTCAGTAAAAATAATAATATTTATGATAATTTTTTACAAAATTTATTTAAAAAATTATAACATTTTCAATAATATTTTTCATTAATCGTATATTCCGTATGTGAGACTTTCCCTAATTTATGCATGCACATGCTCGAAAACCGAACAAGAGATCTTGTCCGATCAAAACTAGAAAAAAAAATAAGGGATCTTGTGTTAGATCATGTGATCATGAGGTTCATGAACCGGCTTTGGCATAATTTTTCTTTTTTGGGGTCGGTGTAAAAAATAGAGAGTAACACTCGCACCGAATAATAATATTTTTCTTTTTTAATAAATATATTATTAGACAATTAATTTGAAAAATAAAATAATAGAATAATTAGATATTATTATTGAATTGAACGAATTAAAATAAATATAACATTAAAATTAAAGAATAAAATCGAATGATCAAAGTTGTTAAAGACATATTTACACAATGTTCTTAAGATAAATTTGATCTATGTTAGGATACAACAATAAGATGAACATAAATGTCACTTATCAACAACATGTAACTTCACCTCTTTTTATCATTAGTTTGAATATTTCACGTCGTCTACGTCACGTGGGTGCACCCCAATTTTATTGAGTATAAACACCTTCCACACTTAGTATTAGATCTAAATTTTTAATTTTGCACAATATAATTCATAAGTAACTTATTTTGAATATTAATTTCTCATTTATCGTTCAATTATTTTCGACATATAATATATTATAGTAAAAATTTTGTAGAATAGAATATAAAATCATAATTTTATGAATTAAATCTCTATATACCCATTAGAAATATGTCTAGTTTCTAAAATTTCATTTTTTTCTACATAAAAACTTTTATTTATTCAGTAAATAAAAATGTATCACAAAACATACGTAACTTTTGTAATAATTGTAGGATCATCTTGCTCAAAATTCAGCCCATGGACCTTGGACAATAAGTGATACGTAGAAGCTTTCTTTATCTCTGAGTTCGCAACACCATTATATCATCGTAATCTCGACAAAAAGCGAAATGAATCAACAATACAAAGATTTAACACAATTCTTCGCAGTTCCGAATGATGTCATCACCAGAACAAATGCTTAATACGGATTCATTCCCCTTCATATTTATGTACAGACTTTGGCTCAGAAAAAAATGTATAGACTCCACGAACTCATGCACAAGCAGACATCTAAACAATGCTCTTACAACTTTTTATAACATAAAAGATATGGCCACAAAAGATAGCACAGAGCCGAAGATTAAACACTGATTCCGGAATTTTTGTTAAGCTTGGAAGCAGCAAGGTTGGCAACGTGGAACTGTGGTTTGTAACTGCTGATATGGCGGTCAAGAACTGGCGGTTCATTCAAGAATGCCCAATTGCTCCTTCTCCACCTGCATTCATTTACATTAAACTTATTATGTTAATGAAAATACTTCAACTTTAAACCCTTCTTTTGGCTGCTCACCACCCATTTTTCTTCATGATATTCTCCAGGTTTGTTTCTGCATCCACGTCCTGTTTTGTATTGGACAAGGGGTTGCAGCTATCTGATGGACTAAAGGTACCCTTGAGATGTTCTTCCTCCATTCCCTTCTGTGACTTCCAATAAGCTTCAATCTCTTCCTTGGTAAGCGATCGATTTCTTTCGCGTATGACTGAAAATGTTTTCAAATAAGTTGAACAACAAAGGCAAAGCATGGAAACACTAAACCAAGTAAAGTGTTCACTGAAATTACCTGATTCAGGATCTGATTCTGATACAGTAGAATCCCATCCCGCCATTAGAGAACCCATTTGGCCGACTTGCTCCAAAAACCAGACTTTTTTAAGTAATGATATGTGACTATGTATCAGCAAATACCTCGGGGAAAGCCTTTTATATAGAGGCGGTGGGGACCCTGATGGTCATCTTTTCCTTTGTTTTTTTTTTCTTCCTTATCCTCAAGATCATGTGTTGTTTTCTTCTGTATTGTTTTCACATTGAAAATGGAGGCGATGTTGGCCAAAATGATAGGGCCAAGCTTCACCAACTCTTTAACAGCCAATAAACTTTCCATTGAAAACTATGGGAAAAACAGGGGGTTTTATGAAAGTCGTGGGCTGATGGAACTGACTTCTCTGTGGCATTCTTATCTCCCATTCGAAGTGATCAACTCTATAGGTGACATTGACACAATCATTTAAGATTGCCAGTTTCTAAGCCGAAATCCATCGGGTTAAGAGGATAAATAATAATAAAAAATGGCTGCTCACGCTGGTCCACTTGGTACCGAGGATGGATTTATAGGGGTGGTCGCCCTAATTGAAAATAGTTTTATCCCTCTTAAATTTATAAGTTTTTTTCTATTTTAAAGTTTTATAAGTTCGTCCAACCTAATATGAAACCATACGACTGTTTTTGTTTGATATAAACAAATATAATAGAGTCGATGAATTTATCCGATTTCAAGGTTAATGTTGATCTTCACACATCTTCGAAGTTAACGACATTGACACAATCATTTAAGATTACCATTGTTTCTTATCTATTTTTTAAAAAGTTTTTTAATAGTACAAGATAATATTTGTTCAATTTTTTTTAACTATTGACAATGTATACCACACCTTACAAACGTAATTACTTGAACATAAAATCTCTAAAAAAACAACACTTTCTTTAACATACCGAATTAACTTTATCGACTCTTCAAATAAAAGTTGAATGATTGATAATGGGTTCAAATATGTATAACAATAACTAAAAGATGTAAGGCCGAATTAAAAAGAGTATCAAAATCGTTTAAGTGTCTAAGTATGCAAAGAGAAAACAAAATAATTAGAGGGTACTTAAAACATTTAAAGCACCAATAATGAGTTAATATGAGGGTTAATTGGTGAGAGATTTTTTAGCTTAATATATTCATTTATTGATATTTTATTAATTTGATACTTTTATTTTTTTTATTTACTTTAAATTTGAAATTAGATTTTTTAAGTAATATATAGGGTTGATGTGGTCAAATTTAAAGTTCAATTGATATATTAAGCAATTCTTTTACTAATTATTTTATTTTCTAAATAATAATTTGAAAACATATATTTATGTTACTTTTCAAATAATTTCTAAATATTTTTTCAAAGTATATTAGCTTTTTCAATTGATATATTAAGCAGTTTTATAAACGTATGGGCCATTAGATTTAAAAAACATAATTTATAGTTACTTTCGTTTTGTTTTATTTAAGATGTGGTCACTAAAATATTAAATTTTATTAGTTTGATGACGTGAAATATTAGTAAAAGGGTTTAATTGTTTACTTTAACCCCCTAAATCTTAGATAAAATACTAATTATAGATCAATTTATAAATTCAAAATAATTTAGGGATAAAGTTATAATTTACTCTTTTTTTAACCTTGAGGTCGTGGGATCGAGTCCCACGGAAGACATTTCATAATTCGGAGGTCTTCTACGGAAGCTACTCTCAACCTGGTGTTGAGGGCAGCCTACTATCTTACATCTCCTTACTCCATTACATATGGGAACAAGGGTCAGCCATTATTTCTTCTTCTTTCAAATCCACTCGTATCCCTAACCTCATCTCCTCCATCTCTTCCCTTTCCTTTTCCCCTTCGTCGCCCACCCTTTCGTCGTCGCCTACTCCGCCTCCGTTTCCCTCTTCTCCCCAGTCTCTCTCTCAGACGGCGACGTTTCACCTTCATCCACCATCACCTCCTTCTCCGACGTCGTTTCTTCTTTGTCCTTCCGTTCTGACGGCCTGCTCTAAGTCGCTTCTGATCTCACTGGTCTCATCCAAGTCTTCGATGTCAAACCCGAACCTCACTTCGTATACTCTGGTCTCATACCCTCTCGGTTTGGTTCATTAATTACATATGGGAACAAGGGTCAGCCATTTTTTTTTCTTCTTTCAAATCCACTCGTATCCCTAACCTCATCTCCTCCATCTCTTCCCTTTCCTTTTCCCCTTCGTCGCCCACCCTTTCGTCGTCGCCTACTCCGCCTCCGTTTCCCTCTTCTCCCCAGTCTCTCTCTCAGACGGCGACGTTTCACCTTCATCCACCATCACCTCCTTCTCCGACGTCGTTTCTTCTTTGTCCTTCCGTTCCGACGGCCTGCTCTAAGTCGCTTCTGATCTCACTGGTCTCATCCAAGTCTTCGATGTCAAACCCGGACCTCACTTCGTAGACTCTGGTCTCATACCCTCTCGGTTTGGTTCATTAATTACATGGTTCTCGATAATCTCCATTTGCTCTCCGGAGGTGACGATGCTGTTGTTAAATTCTGGGATGTTGCTAGGGAAAGCGTGATTTTGGATTTGATAGATTTTGTGTTATCATTTGGTGTTAATGGTTTCTGGGTTGCTTTGTTATATGTTGTAGATTCTAGAGTTTACTTAATAATTACTGGGCAATCCAATTCTTCCCCAAATTTTGGTGCTTTGTTTTTTTGAATTTAGATAATATTTGAATACTTTATTGGTTGTCCCATGAATATATTTGCATATTTTGGGTGTGTAGTTATACATTTAGTAGAGCCTACTTAGTGCGGAAATGTTTAGTTGTTGTTGTTTCTCAGTATAGCTGCAAGGGAACAAATCAGATAGTGCAATTTAACCACCAAGGCTCTCGAAGGCAAAATCAGATGAAGCAGGGGAAGCGGCGGAGAAGATAAGTTGGGGAAGAAAACTTATAGAAAAAAAGGGGATAAATCCCTGAAATATTTTAAGTTTACAAAAAACCCATATTAATAATTTATTTAAAGTTCAAGAGTTTAAATAAAAATTAAACATTTTTACTAACGTGTCACACCATCTAACTAATGGAAGTTAAAGTTTCAGTAATTACATCTTAATTAAAATAAAACGAAAGTAGCTACGAATTATATTTTTTTGAATACAATGACCATACGTTTAAGGTGACAAACTATGTAGTTTATCCTTTATTAATCGACTAATTTGGTTCATGTATTGCAGATGTAATGGCGATCCTCCCAATCCAGTTTGCTCCATTCACAAACGACAATATTCGAATATCTGATCTTGCTTAAGGGATCTAATGTCTCATCCCACTAGAGATTATTTAATTTTAGTTAGTTGAAATTAAAAATAGTTTTATACATTAGAATAAATATAAACATTATTTTAAAAATTTTATTTATTCAATTTCTCAATACAGAGGATTTTTCTAATATGATATAGTTACATTAAGCATGTACACTACTAATGTTGTCCAGGACTAAGGATGTTCGGTGGAATTGTTAGAAATGGCAAGGAAAGGTTTCTTGAAATGTTTCGGGGTAGGTTTGATCCAACTTTTGGCCTCAACTATGCTTTTTGATAAGAAAAGCTCAACCTCTTTAGGCGCCAGCTTTTGTGACCATTCAACCCTTTGACTTGTATTGGCTCCTGGTCCGTAACATTTATATTCATAGTAAAACATCGTGCTGCAAAAATCAAATGCCTAAACATAAATCAAAAGCAAACAATATTCATAATTTGTGCAATCCCAGAATTTCAAGATCAGTACTGATTTTGAGAGTTTCTTTTGATTTTACCTTTGCATGGATGCGTCCCCCCAGTCATCCCATCCCCGAGGTAGAATGACATTGGATATATAAGTAAGGGCAAAAACAACCCTGGAATATGAGCCCCAGGGCCTTCCTAGTATTGCAGTCCTCTCCCCAGTCATCTTGGAACCTGGGAATGTAAACCCTGTCTCTTCTGAAGGAGACTGCCTTCGTTGTGCTGTAATTGCAGAAAATTCTTCAGAGACTGTATGCAAATGACACCTCTGAAATAACCCAAAAATTGAAATGAAATCCCAGGAGAATTCCATATGTAAGTTTATGATCCAAATCTGCTAATTATAGGTAAGTACCTGGTTCTTGAAATGTTACCTCAAAAAGAGAAGCGGCGTTCCCACAAATGAAGTCAACAGCTCCTTCTATGTAACAGTTGTAGTAATAATGTCTTCCAGTTTCATCTAGCAACGTATCCTGGTAACCTAAATTCTGCATCCAATGAAAGCTACCCTATCACTACAAACCCTTAGTGCCACTGCTTGAACTCCGTGTTTTCGGAACGTATTCTATCCACGAAATAACACACAAACAGTCAGTTTAACTCGAAAACACTCGAACTAAACAAGTTTATGAATTAAATAGATTGGTGCGTTATTACAAACCTGAATTGTGAGATATCGACCAACAAAATCTGAAGCCAACACAGTAACAGTAGCAGATTTGATTATATTCCCACTATCACTCGAAGTTATTATGGTGTTATTTGCCTTGGAACCGCTTAATGTAATGAAAGGCTTGTCTGCAGGCACAACAATCTTTTCTTCATACACTCCGGGCTTAACCAATATGAAAACAACTTCTTTGTTGTTTGATGGCACTGCATCAATGGCTTCTTGTATCTTTTCATAGTCCCCTTTCCCCGATTGGTCAACTGTTTTAAGTAAAGCTGCTGCTGAAGTTTCGGCTGCGTCTGCTGGAGGGGTACTCGCCATTAACGTGAATAAAGCTAAGAAAAAGATGAAAGCATCCATTTTTGCAGAACTGAGGATTGTAATTGCATGCAAGTAAATGTAAGATCACACTGGTTTATCATGAACAGGTTTACAGTTGACATTATTGTTGTTTTATATGTTATCAGGGGCCGATTTCTTGCGATGAAATTGCGTGATATTTGATTAAACATCAAATTTCAACCGAGCGTGCGTATGTTAACTTAACATTATGTTTATATCAGAAAAACAGGGTGGAGTTTCCCCTAACTCAAGCAGCCGGCAACAGCAGATTTTAACGGAAACTGGATAAACCATGGCCGCCTTTTGACTTTTTTCTACTTGGTCTTCTACTTTGATCTGAATTCCGGCTGGTTAGAATTCATAATGAGTTTAATATGGCTCATGAATCTCAGATTAGGTTGGGTTGTTTGTGATTAAAGTCAGAAAATTTAATTTGAAAGGCAAACAATTTCTAATGATTTTTGCAATATTTAATTGTTGCAGAAATCTTGAGATTGCTTAAAAACAACCCTTTGCATATATCAGCTTTCTGGTTCACAATCTTTGTAATCTTTATTTTTAATGGTTGAGTTGTCCATGGCATTGGAGCTCTAAGTGAACTCGGATGTTAAACTCTTACCAGGCATATATCATCTGAGTTCACTCGGAGCAAATTCAAATTCATCATTAAATGAAGCAAGATCTTAATTTTGAGTTTTGGTACTAGGAAAAAAAAAAGCTAATGATCACTTTCGTTATATAAATATTCATTTTTACTCATTGAAATTAGAAAAATAGCATTTTATCACTTACATTATTTATTTATATACGAATTACTTTCATTTTTACCTTTGTGGTATTTTCTTTTGTCAAACAAACATATTACATCACTAAAAATATTTATGGTTGACAAACCTGGTAATTTCTCAATTAAATAAATAAAATAAAATTAGAATATAATAGTATAGACAAATAGGATCGATCCACATAGATAAAGGAATTTTCAATTAAATCTGATTTGATTTCTAACAGAAAAAATCTATAAAATAAAATAAAAAAGGGTTTTATCGAATTTAATTGAATAAATCAACATAAAAATAACAAAGCAATAAAAATAAATAATCGAAAGAGATAATGATAGGAGATAACCTCTAGCTTCGCTTTGACTGGACTCATCTTGATCCTTGAAATAGATTTTACTTTGAAATCTTGTCAGTTATAGTCTACAAGGCCCAACCCTTGTAACTTGTTCTTCTCTCAAGTGAATTAATCCCCATAATCAATTCTTGAAAACAAATTCTTGTTTGGATTTAACTTCGACTATCAATGTTAACATCAATATCTTCTTTAGTGCTGAAAAAACCCATGCTCGGATTATGCGTCTCAATGAGAATCAAACTCGATCTTGATTTCCCTTAGCGGACCACTGCTAAGTTTGTTCTTAGGGATTTGAATTTGCTACAAGCCGATTCTCCTCCCCCAACGCTAAATCAAAACAACATTCAAGCCAATGTGCAATATTTGCATTGAAAGTGTAAAGAATTTAAAGATTAAGTCGATTACCTAACCTTGTTTGCCAAAAATCAAGAAAGATACCTGAAGGTATGAAGCGCTTTTCAATTCTCACGGAACGGATTGAGTCGTCACTCAACTATCGGCTAAAAGAGATTTAGCTAAGCATGGATTGGATAATGCTTAGCATTATGAAAAGAAAATAATGAAAGAAAAGTAAAAAGATGAAAGAAAAGTAGAACTTCAATAAATAACCAAAGAAATACGAATTCTGCTTCATCTTATGGATAACCTTATACCAAGTAAATTCCAATTCAAGATAATTTGCTCATCTTCTAGAAGATGCTAATTGGACTATTGAAATCTGTTACTTTTTGAGCTAATTATTCCAATAAAGCTCATGTCCAAAATAAATAAAAAATAAAGATAAATCAGTAATATCAAATCAAAAAATAAAGAGTAAATAACAATAAATATATACAATATGAAACACTTATCAATGGTTGTGATTATAATTTGATTTATATTTTCAGTGTCTTTAAATTTTTTAAAAGAACATTAACAATAAATTTGTTATTTTAGTTTAATTTTAAAGGAAGTCAACAATGTTATGCTAGATTTGTGGAGTTCTAGACAATTTTTATGTAATAGATATTGGATTTGTATTTAAAAGACTAAAAATGAGTGAAATAGAAATTTTAGGGTCCAACAATCTTGACAACCGATGTCGGCCTACAATGATTGGTGATGGTGGTGAGCGGCAATTGGAGGCGGGGGACTTTGACCGGATTCATGGGTTAAATTGATATTTTGTCTAAATTTGAAATTTCATATTGATATTATATCTAATGTTTAGAGGTCAATTTAGTATTTTATCTCAATTTCATTGGTCAGATTAAAAATTGACCTATTTTACTAACATAATAAGTCATCAAACTAATAACATTTAACGTCTCGGGAGTTAAAATAATATGGAGGACTAAAATATAACTTTTTTTTTAATTCAATAAATAAAAACAAACACTTATAAAACAAAATTCGAGTCAAGCTCAACTCTTATAATTATGAGTCACATATGTGACTATCGGAAAACAAAACGTCATATAAAAAAGGAATCTATCATCAAATCAAAGAAGTGAGCTTTTGCTTTTTTCTGTGAATGAGAGCCTAACATTTGATAACCCCATAAACCTTATCAAGGTGGCGAATATGGCGATGAAATGCATGTCGATGCAGCTTCCACGTTCGTCCTTGCGAGCATCGTACTACTCCCGCAAACTTCCAAACACCACCAACATGATTTCCCACCCAATACCACACACCGCATGCATGAAAGGACCGAGAGACGAAGACGGATTATCATTAATATTTATTTAAACAAAGGACCAAAGGGCTCCACATTATTAAGGATCATGATTCTTGTGTTTTATAAAAGAGATAATAATATTAAAAGTTACAAAGTGATCTTTCGATATATGGTTTTGCTTTATTAACTCCTCTGATTATTAAAAATTATAAAGTGATCCCTCGATTATAGGACATTATTTTTTTTCGTCCCTCGATTATTAAAAGTTATAAGATGGTCACCCAATTATTAATATTTTACAAATTTGTTCTTTTTCTGTTAAAATTGACTGTAGTTTAACCTATATATTAACTTGTTGATTGGAAGTGATAAAATACGATCTCATAATCTCAAACGATTATGCATCTCAAATGGTTATGGGATTAGATTTTATTATATCTCAGTCAGCATGTTAACGTCTATGTCATCAATTATTTAACGAAAATGATGAGTTTGGAGAATATGAATAGTCAAGTGACCATTTTGTATATTTTAATAGTCGAGAGACTCAACAAAGCAATGCCTTATAGTCAGAAGACTATTTTGTAACTTTTGACAGTCGAGAGACTCAACAAAATAACACCATATAACCAGGGGACCATTTGTGTACTTTACCCTAGTTCTTAGGGTTTTTAAATTTTAAAACTAAAACAGTTAAGTTATGTCCTCTATTTTTTTAATTTAAATATGTCTTAAGTTATGTTGATTTGAAATTAGATAAATCAATCTTGATCTCTAATTTTATTTATTTAAATACTTAGTAAATTTTAATTAATTTTAAAATCAATCAAAATCGAAATCAAAATCTTGCATGCTAGTATTTACGTTTTATACCGATAACTCAATAATTAGACCTAACTTCTATTTTATTATTATTTGTAATTAATTTTCTAACTTTTGTTCATCCCTGTCCAAACGTTTAAGCAATAATCAATAAAATGACAAATATAATAAGAAAGAAAGCAAATTATTGTATGTCTAATCTAACATTTTCCTTTTCGGTGGAAATGATGAAAAAACCGAAGGATTTAAAGTTTGAAGTTCGTCTAGGCCCCTAGCATGAAACCGGTCTAATTATGTTAAATCAACTTCACTTTACAACTATATAAATAATATTCCTTAAAAGACTTTTTAGTATTTTTAAAACAATTCTAGTTAAATCCTCACAATTAGTCTATTTATTTTCTTATTAGATTTGGACAAACTTATATTTATTTGTCTATGAAGGTGGTTTTAAAATTCATGTACATATGAATTTATTAAATAATTTTAGTTGTAACAGGGAATGTTGTTGTATTTAGAGGTCTTAGGTTATGTGTCTGTAGGGTGTGTATATTATTAATTAATTAAGAAAATTTTGAATATATATTACTTTATATTTAAAAATGTTTATTTCTTTAATAAACAAATCATTAGAATACTTATGATTTTAGAGTATGCCATTTAATATTTCACTCTTAAAAAAATGAGATTTTATTTTTTAATTAAATTAAAATTTTATTTGATGAAAAATGTAAATTAATCTAAAATCTATGTCTTACTCATATAATCTAATGATCAAGTGATTATACATTTACATCATATATTACATCCTAATTATAATATGAGATTATTATTTACCGATAAGATGTAATACAAATCAAATATTTTAATTCTGTAGTGAAGAATCAATTGAATATTTTAAATATGATACTAATAAAATCAAATTTTCAATCTTTATCTATTTAAGAAAATAAAACCGTAAACAAAAAAACATTCTGCCACAATTACCAAAACTGTTTATTCTCTACGGTAGTTCTGGAGTTACAAGCAAATCGACGAAATCTTTAGGACAGTAGTAGTGGTTGTTCACAACCATCTCCTTACCCTTTTGTTCCCATTTTTCGTTATTCCTTTTATTTTTACTAGTTTTCAATTTTAGTTTTATCATAGTTTAATATTAATGTTTTATCTTGATCATTTTTTAATAAAGGAAATCATTATTATCTGTGTTTGTGAACTTCCATACATGTTATTTCTTGATTTTTCTTATTGGTCTGTATTTCAACATGTTTCTATAGATGTGATTGTCTTTCACGGGAGATCGTCTTTTCCGTTTGTTATTTTGAATATTCTTTAAGTTTTTCTCCTCCATGATCGATGCTCGAAGTCGTTGATGGGCTCAGTTTATATACGTTGTTGCTTCGTTTGTTGATGCTTTTACTTATTAAACTTTCACTAGGCGATCATTGTAAGATTTTATGATATTCTCGATTATGTTTGTTCAATCTGTAATTGATAAGATGTTGATACGGTTTTCGATAAATGAATATTTTTTTCATATTACTTTTAAAAAAATTGAATATTAACTCATTTAATATAATCATTTTTATAATATTAAAAATTACAAATCTAGATACATTTAAATTTAAATTTTATTTTAATTTAAAGAATTTTAAAGTGTATATATATTTTATTACTATATAAAAATGACAAACAAGGCAGTGAAAATTCCCCCATAAAAGTCATCACATGAAATGATGAAAAAAATAGGAGAAGTATAATGTAAGACCGTCTTAATATACGATTAAGGAAAAACGTTATTGATTTTGTTAATAATTTTTTAATATTTTCAGTAAAAATTATCTAAAATATTATTTTTTTCTATTAATTTTATTATTATTATACATTTTACCAAAAATATTAAAAAATATTAATATTTTAAATAAAAATAATAATATTTTAAATAATTTTTATTAAAAATATTAAAAAATAATAACAAACCCAATAATATGATAGAAATCATAGTTAAAAAAAATGAATTCGTGAGACCAAAATCTATCTGGATAGACGGGGGGAAAGAAAAACACCCGCCAAATAAATCAGTGGACAAGATTGAAAATAAAGAAAAATTAAAATACTTTTTTTTATTTAAATTAGAATCAAATAGAAACAGAAAGGAGACGGTTGTCACAATCGGAGAGCAGCTTGAGAGGCGGAGGCCGCGACGGAGTGAGAAGTGGAAATAGAGAGAAAGGGAGAGAGAGGAAATGAACAGCACCGCCGATCTTTAATGTTATTTCTATTATAACAGAAAAAGAAAACGGGTGCAAATCTCAAAATTTCTCATCACATTAGATTCTCTTCCTCGCTCTCTTTGTTCTTCTCATTGATTGGAAACCGTGTACATTCTCCATTTCGCCTCTCTCTATCGTGTTCTCCGACGAATTCATCTATCTTTTCTGAAAATCCCTGATATTTCCCAAAATTTCCTCCTCGGTTTTTTTGAAGATTCTTTCTCAAGGCGTTCTCTTTCAAGTTTGGATCCGATAACAGAAGAAGAATCCAAATCTTTCAGGTAAACTAAGAAATCAAAGAATCAAAACAAGAAAAAGTTTTCATCTCTTATCTTATTGTTTTCACCTATTATGATTTATCGTTAATTTTCCAGCTCTGTCAGGCCAAAATAAAGGAAAAATGCAATTGAAAAACTTTATTCGGGAGATTGGAAATATATCGAAGAATAGTCCAAAGAGGAAAGATAATAGTAGGCGTGGACGATCCCATATTGCACCAGAAGCTGCTCATTCTTGTCCGTTATTAGTTGGTTCTTCAACTGAAATCGAGCAAGGACAATGGGCAAATTTGCCTCCGGAATTACTGTTGGATATTATACAAAGAGTGGAAACAAAGGAAAAATGTTGGCCGGGAAGGAGAGACGTGGTTGCTTGTGCTGCCGTTTGTAAGTCATGGAGGGAAATTACGAAAGAAATTATTAGAACACCTGAACAATGTGGCTTCTTCACTTTCCCTGTATCACTAAAGCAGGTGAAGTTTCAATATTTCCTTTTTACATTTTTATTGGAAAAAATTCGGTTTAATTGTTTATTGGTGTTTCTTTTATGGGGGGTATAGCCTGGACCAAGAGAGGCTCCGATTCAATGCTTTATTAGGAGGGAAAGGGAAACTTCAACATATCGATTGCATATGGGTCTCAGTCCTGGTAATTTTTCATTTTCCTATCATTCCTTTTTTGGTGAAAATGAGTGTTTTTGATTCTTAAAACTATATGTTTCAGCTTAGTAATATGTTTCCAAGGAGAACTTCATTCGGTGTAATGTATTTTTGAAATTTTAATTTTAATTTAATTTTTGTCACTAGCACCGTATGCACATGATATAATTGAATTAAAATCAAAGTTTAATTAGATGATATAATCGAATTAAAATCAAAGTTTAATTAGTATAGTTGCACCAAATTAAATTTATCACGTCGCTTTGCACATTGAATCAAAATCTATATAGAATTTTGAAACTTATCCCTTCGATTATCCAACTAACGTTTATTAGTTTTCTTTTATGAATTTACAGCTTTGTCTGGTGATTTGAGTAAACAGCTATTGGTGGCAAAGAAAGTTAGAAGGGCTACCTGCACTGATTTTATGATATATTTAAAGGGAGATGATTTCTCAAAGCCAAGCAACGATTATATTGGAAAACTCAGGTTAGCTTTTAGATGGGTAAAGTTATTTTTTTAAGGATTGGTTGGCTAGTTCTTTGTGCGCTTTAAAGAGGGAAACTTTAACAGGTCAAATTTCCTGGGAACCAAGTTCAACATTTTTTGAGAGCCATCCTCAGCCTGATTCTTCTTCACAATCCGGTTATCCATCATGTTGGAAAACCTACTTGAAGCCGGTACCTCCAAGGGTCCCTATGACTAATGTTAACACCACCACTATATCTTATGAGCTCAATGTTCTTCGCGCTAAAGGTCCGAGCAGATTGAAGTGTATAATGCACTCGATCCCTGTCTCTGCCATCGAAAAGGGAGGAACTGCTCCGACTCCATCGACATTTGCAAATTACCCTGAAGATGATCCTTCACCACCGATAGATTCAAAAGGAAAAAAGCCACGCATTGGACTCAACTCACCTGTCTGTGGTAAGCCTGAAAATTCAGGGCAAAGTACACCCTTAATTTTGAAAAAAAAAGCTCCTAGATGGCATGAACAGTTGCAGTGTTGGTGCCTAAATTTCAAAGGACGAGTTACCGTGGCTTCTGTAAAAAATTTCCAGTTGGTGGCCACTGCAGAGCCGGGCCAAAACATTTCAGTAGCAGAACGAGACAAAGTGATTCTGCAATTTGGGAAGATTGGTAAGGACATTTTCACCATGGATTATCGTTACCCACTCTCTGCGTTCCAAGCCTTTGCAATCTGCTTAAGCAGCTTCGGCACAAAACCAATTTGCGAATGACAAATTCTCTTGTTCCCTCTTCTTATGTGCATGATCATGCTAGTATTGGCAACAATGGTTGTACATAATTCTATCGGGAAGCACTTTAGCTTTTCCATTTTTATTGGCAACCACTTTTGTTACTCTGCATATTCTTTCATATAATTGAAGCCTATACACGTATTCTATGTTTTAGTATCTGTCTATATTCAGAATGCGGTCAGCCCCTGAGTATGTTGCTTCATAACATTCCATGTCTTTCGTTTCTTATGTCGAGCAAGATACGAGGGCACTATATGTTTCATTGTTGGGTAGAACTTGTATCCCTGGTGAATATCAACGAACCTGTGCTTCTTGATCGATTCTAAACCCAAGTGAAAAGCTTCTAATGCTCCTCTGTACTCTTTCTTCTGCTAGGATTAGAACACTGATTTTTCATCTACAGGCAGCTTTTGGTTGCCATGGCAACCAGCTTATGAACCAAAATTTGAAACATCTTCCCTGATCTCCTCCTGCTGGGGAAAGGTTGGGTATGTTAATCCCACAGTTTTTATTTGTTTATACTTGGTGTTTGAGATCTATGTTGCCCTGACTTTTCATTTGCCTGTCATTTGCTTGAGATCTGACACGTATGTTTGAAACTCTTTCAGAATTGGGTGTAAAGATATAACATAGCTTGAGGTTTTCCATGTCTTCTTTCATTGTTTCCGGTTTTGTTCCATAATTGCAACAGCAGGAAGTTTAAATATCTGTTCTCTGTTGTGGCCTTCCATGAGTTGAAGTTCCTATGCTGCTGCTTTCTTCCTGCGTTCTGTGACTAACCCTATGCCCCTATCTTCTCTAATCACGCTAAAAACCAAGCCAAATGATTGAATCAATATCAAAATCCCAACATGAAGAAACATTTACACTCACCACTTCAATTCAACCTACAAGAGTGAACAATTCCATCCCATTGGTTCTCGTCTTTTGGGACATTCCATGAGCAAAAAACACGCTTTTTACTATGTTTGAGTGGATCCAACAATAATAGAAACATGTTTCCAAAACTAGTTCTCCTTGCTTTATTCATAGATTCCCTCAAAGAGTGGTCCTTTCATCGTGCCCCTTTACCATTCAAAAGAGTTAACTGCTATACCAGAGGAATAGGCTCCACCAGGTGCTCAAAAGACACCGGTCTTTGCTCTTACATTCTAAATCCCAAATCCACTAAAGACCCGAGAATTGAATTAAATGCTACTAGCAATATTTTTCACAATCCTAACACGAAAGAAGAAGAATATGTTCAATATAAATGATCCTCCTTTAAATAGAGTATATATTACCAAGTCGGCAAACAACACAAGAAAATCTCATCTTCCCACTGATGAAAAAAAGAAGAAAACGGTAGAATATCTTACTGTATATTTGTTGGGTTTTAAAAAGGATGGTGGAGGATCATATTTTGGAGCATCTATGGTGATGGAGTATACTGTTTTGGGATCTAATCCCCACCATCTGATAAATTCTCGGCCAAGTCAACTTGATCCAATAAAGAACAACGGACAAGACTTACGAAAAGAGTGTTCCATGACATTTGATTCTTCTCCATTAAAACCCTTTGCTTAAGCAATCGAATCATATCTTGTTTCTAACCCCAAATATTCGCCAGCTTACGACACTACAATAAAATATAAACAAAATACTTAGACTCCCAAGCTATCCGAATTCCGTTTAAATTTTCTAAATTCACTCGATCAAACGAGTTTGAGTATTTAACTTTTATGGATAAATTAGTGCAATTATATTAATCTTTTAACAGTGAATGATTAAAATGAAATCAAAATTGAACGCTCATTACGATTTTGAAAAAAATTGTTTGGTAACCAAAACAAAACAGAAGTGATTGTTGAGTACTAAACATATAATTTATCCTAATCTTTATCAATGTTGATGAAAAAAGTTAGATTGTGACGGCTTTTGACAGTTTATATTTTCTAGTTTGGATGGGGAATCATGATGAATTATTCGGTGGAAGAAAAATAGAGAATAAATAGACTGAAGATAACGATGAACAATTGTCGAGAGAAAAGTTTTTTTTTAAACCTTACATGATGACTTATATATTGTTTCTGTCAAATGATAATAAATATTTATATGTTAAGAAACCAAATAAATGATTGTTAAATAATAGATTATAAATCACGTGAACCTCGGATCAAACTCAAACCCGAGCATTCAAGGCTCAGTTACTCACCGATGTCGCCTCGTTATAAATAACGAGCATCATGTCACCCCCTTAACTGAGGCAGCAATCTAGTTTTCCTTCATTGCTGGCTTGTTTTCTCTTTTGTTAGTTACCCCTCCTTTTTTAGGGTCTAATCTGTGATAGACAAACATTCCTAGTCCCCAACTTTTTTTGTTCACTTCATATCCATCACATCCGAGCTTTTGTTTTTCGATTCATATACCCAAAGTTGTAATTATAATGTCGTTAAGTTCTAGGTCTTCTTCACGTGATTCTAACTCCCACTGGACTCCAACGCAAAACAAACTATTTGAAAAGGCACTGGCTGTATATGACAAGGACACTCCAGACCGCTGGGAAAAAGTGGCGGCGGCTGTCGGTGATAAATCACCCGAACAAGTGAGAAGGCACTACGAGATCTTGGTGACGGATGTCAGCTATATTGAATCTGGTCAAATCCCTATACCCGATTACAAAAGCACTGGGAAATAACAGTACATGAACTGCTGCTCGTATGTGTAAAGGTAACTTAATACTCACTGCTACTCTTCGATAGAATATTAGCTACTTGATAACTGTTTCAAACTTAATACGTGAGGGATTTCTTTTTTCTTACTAAATAATCAAATTGAGTTGTATCAGTTTAGATTAGAATGATGAAATTAAATTTTTAGATTAATATAATAATTGCATCCAGCTTTTACAACTTAATATAAAAGAACAGACCTGTATGAAATCTAACCTTCTTTTGTTTATATCACATGCACATGGTTCTATATATATATATATATACTATATAATTCAAAGAGCTTGAGTTCCGTATCATAAAATAGATGAACCTAACCAACAGTAGAAGTAGTGATTAAAGTTTCATGTTGTTTTCTCCATTTGTAATTTGCCAAAAATAAATGAACTTAAAAAAAGTTAGCAGTGCCTCTTCATATTTCATGAAGCCAATATCCTATATTTCATCTAAAATGTAATAATTTTCATAGTATAACATGGATAGACGTTTATCCAATGTAAGTGTTGAACAAATTATTTTTAAAAATAAAAGGTGAAACAATGTAAGTTTATTTTGTTTAATGCTCTTAGCTCTTGTTTTCTTAAATCTTGTACAGGTTTGTGTAGATGCTGTATAGCTGGAATGAAGCAGCAGTTTCAGCTACATTGTGAAAGGATCTGTAAAAACTATATACATAAAAGAAATGGAGAATGGCTCCTTCTAAGTACTGTGTATGATTGTATATGTTACGTCGAGTCAGCTTAATATAACAAAGAAGTTGGAACTCTATAATTATCGTGCTTTTTAAGTATTGTACTGGATTTTATACTAAATTTTCAATAAACAATAGCAGTACTTGCTATTATCACTTGTAATTTCCCTGAGTTTTTCTATTGAATCGATAACTGTTTATATTATTTGATTTTAGAAAAAAATCTAATCAAGAGGTAATTAATAATAGGTAAGGTGGTGGTTTATAATGATAAAAGATGTGATGGATAGTTTGATTTGTGGTTTAATCTTTTTATGTGGATAGAAAATCATGAGTCAACTTGAACTCAGATCGAAACGTAAAATATATTTTGAGAGTGTATGTAGAGGGGAGGGTATATATATCATTTGTTCTTTTAGTATATGTCACATGATACACTGATATAACTGTAATTTGGTGAAGTTTGATCGAGTCATGCAAATGAGATGTGTGACGAGTCTGTTAATTGATATTACATTATATTTTAAATATTTTCATTTTATTTCTCTTCAATTCCAATCACTCAAGCTTTGACGATTGTAGTCTCTGTACAAGGTAAGTCTTATAATTTTTTATCCAACAAGCCTTAGTTTAGTATCATTTTTTATCTGAGAAAAAATAGCAAAACACTGACGTGCTGCCCTTCCATGCTACCTACTATTCCTTTCTTGCCAAATGTAGTAATTAAAAGCACACCAAACTATATGCATGATAGCAACCCTCAAAGACTCCCCCATGACAAACCTCTGCAACCAATCAATGAAAACCATCCAATAGTTGAAAGAAACAAAATGTCTACAAGCCTGCAAAATCAATTGTCAAACTTGACTAGAATAACAACACTCAATAAAATGATGATCACACGTTTCCAAAGCATCGCCACAAAGTAAGCAAAAAGGATCAATTTGGCAGCCCCATCTTATCATTCTATTCTTTGTTGTAGTCTATCTTGCACTACCAACCATGAAATAAAAGAATGTCGAGGAATGACCAACCCTCCCCATACAACTCTAAACCAAGGCACCCTATCTTGTTTGTGCCTAAACAACTCCCAAACCTGCCTTGCCTTGTACCCCTCGTGCAAATTATCAATAAGGGCCAAATCATCTCTAAACTTGATTAATTTTTTTCAAGACCAATTATGACTAATCTTAACTTGGAATTGCCAAATAGTGCAACCTTTCAACAAATATTTCTCCACCCAAGCTACCCAAAGAGAACCAGACTGGGACAGAATCAACTACAAACACACGCAAGCTTTATTCCATACTAAGATGTCCTTAACTCCAAGTCTCCTTTCACACTTAGGGTGACAAATTCTCTCCCAACTGATTCTAGCCCCACGAGCAGAAACATCACTTCCTTTCCAAACAAAAGCAGCACAAACCTTTGTAATTTACTTTATGAACTTTTTAACCAGCAAAAAAATCCTACTCCAAAAATTTTTGTAAACTAAAGATCAGTGCTGAATGAGTTGTAACCTATTAGCAAAAGTTATAATTTTACAGGCCAACTTCTAATTCTCCTCATATTTTTCTCCACTAATCCCTCACAATCAGTGTAAGATAGATTCTTGGTAACAAGGGGACACCTAAATATCTCACAAGCAATGAACCAATACTAAACCTATATATCTCATCAAGACTTTGCACATTAGAATCTCTGTAGCACCCTTACCCGTATTTAATTCTCAAATACGAGTCAGAATATCACAAACTGATTTTATAACTTTTAAATTTAAATCATTTATCAATTTATCTTGTAACGTCAATTTCTAATTTTTAATTAACCAAACTAAATCCAATTTCAGGTAGCAACTTAGCAGTATATAACTAATAGTTGCTTAAAATTTGCTTATAATTTAACAATATTATTAAACTTTTAATTCATTTACCAATTACAAACACTAATATAAATTATTCATTGTTTATTTTAACCATTATCCATCATTACCAACATTACTAGCTTATAATTTATTACCAATTATATCTAAACTAGTAGAAACCAACTATTATTATTATATACATGTCAACTAGAAATTTAAATTATATCAGATTGATGTAATTACTGATAATGTAGATATACCTCTTGATGAGTGTGATGCTTGATACTCCTTACTCCAATTTTTTTTTACCTACGCATGAAAATCATCACACGCTAAGTATACACTTAGTGATTCAATAATAATAATAAGTGTAATACAAAGTATATATAATGGAATAACAATACTCAATGCATCATGATCACTTTACCTGTATTACCTTCATGTTACAATATTAACATGAAATAAACAATGTATATAATTTCTTACCAATTCACTTGTCATTTATTCTATAAGCTTATAAGCTTAATCACCTGCTTATAATTTATTAACCAATAAACCATAACCCAAATATAAGCCTATGAGAACCCTGGGCACACGAGTTAAATATACACCGAAATGCTAATATACATAAAAGAAATTGAGAATCGAGGTGGTGATTCTCCCTACCTATGGCTCCTTCTAAGTACTGTGTATGATTGTATATGTTACATCGAGTCAGCTTAACATAATAAAGAAGTTGGAACTCTATAATTATCGAGCTTTTTAAGTATTGTGCTGGATTTTATACTAAATTTTCAATAAACAATAGCAGTACTTGCTATCATCACTTGTAATTTCCCTGATTTTTTCTATTGAATCGATAACTGTTTATATTATTTGTTTTTAGGAGAAAAAATCTATTCAAGAGGTAATTAAAAAGAGAGAAAATAAAGCTTAAATCATTAGATAATGATTACTATTATATATAAGGTGGTGGTTTATAATGATAAAATATGTGGATCATTTAATTTGTAGTTTAATCTTTTTATGTGGATAGAAAATCATGAGTCAACTTAAACTTAGATCGAAAAGTAAAATATATTTTGAGAGAGTGTCTGTAGAGGGGAGGAGATATATATCATTTGTTCCTTTAGTATATGTCACATTATACACTGATATAACTGTAATTTGGTGAAGTTTGATCGAGTCATGCAAATGAGATGTGTGATGAGTCTGTTAATTGTCTGAATTGATTATCATATAAGTTATCGTTAATAGAGTGCGTAGGGCACAAACTTGATATTACATTATATTTTAAATATTTTCATTTTATTTCTCTTCAATTCCAATCTCTCAAGCTTTGACGATTGTAGTCTCTGTACAAGGTAAGTCTTATAATTTTTTATCCAACAAGCCTTAGTTTAATATAATTTTTTATCAGAGAAAAAATAGCAAAACACTGACGTGCTGCACTTCCATGCTACCTACTATTCCTTTCTTGCCAAATATATTAATTAAAAGAACACCAAACTATATGCATGATAGCAACCCTCAAAGACTCCCCCTTAACAAACCTCTACAACCAATCAATCAAAACCATCCAATAGTTGTGAGAAACAAAATGTCTACAAGCCTTCAAAATCAATTGTCAAACTTGACTAGAATAACAACACTCAATAAAAAGATGATCACACGTTTCCAAAGCATCGCCACAAAGTAAGCAAAAATGATCAATTTGGCAGCTCCATATTATCATCCTATTCTTTGTTGTAGTCTATCTTGCACTACCAACCATGAAATAAAAGAATGTCGAGGAATGACCAACCCTCCCCATACAACTCTAAACCAAGGCACCCTATCTTGTTTGTGCCTAAACAGCTCCCAAACTTGCCTTGCCTTGTACCCCTCGTGCAAATTATCAATAAGGGTCAAATCATCTTGATTAATTTTTTTCAAGCCCAATTATGACTAATCTTAACTTGGAATTGCCAAATAGTGCAACCTTTCAACAAATATTTCTCCACCCAAACTACCCAAAGAGAACCAGACTGGGACAGAATCAACTACAAACACTTCATCACGCAAGTTTTATTTCATACTAAGATGTGCTTAACTCCAAGTCTCCCTTCACACTTAGGGTGACAAATTCTCTCCCAACTGACTCTAGCCCCACGACAGAAATATCACTTCCTTTCCAAACAAAAACAGCACAAATCCTTGTAATTTACTTTATGAACTTTTTAACCAGCAAAAAAAATCCTACTCCAAAAATTTTGTATACTAAAGATCACTGCCTGAATGAGTTGTAACCTACTAACAAAAGTTATACATTTTACAGACCAACTTCTAATTCTCCTCATAATTTTCTCCACTAATCTCTCACAATCAGTGTAAGATAGATTCTTAGTAACAAGGGGACACCTAAATATCTCACAAGCAATGAACCAATACTAAACCCATATATCTCATCAAGACTTTGCACATTAGAATCTCTGTAGCACCCTTACCCGTATTTAATTCTCAAATATGAGTAATAATGTCACAAACTGGTTTTATAACTTTTAAATTTAAACCATTTATCAATTTATCCTGTAACATCAATTCCTAATTTTTAATTAAGCAAACTAAATCCAATTTCAGGTAGCAACTTAGCAGTACATAACTAATAATTGCTTAAAAATTGCTTATAATTTAACAATATTATTAAACTTGTAATTCATTTACCAATTACAAACACTAATATAAATTATTCATTGTTTATTTTAACCATTATCCATCATTACCAACATTACTAGCTTATAATTTATTACCAATTATATCTAAACTAGTAGAAACCAACTATTATTATTATATACATGCCAACTAGAAATTTAAATTATATCAGATTGATGTAATTACTGATAATGTAGATATACCTCTTGATGAGTGTGATGCTTGATACTCCTTACTCCAATTTTTTGTTTTTTACCTATGCATGAAAATCATTACACGCTAAGTATACACTTAGTGATGCAATAATAATAATAAGTGTAATACAATGTATATATACATGAATAACAATACTCAATGCATCATGATCACTTTACCTGTATTACCTTCATGTTACAATATTAACATGAAATAAACAATGTATATAATTTCTTACCAATATACTTGTCATTTATTTTATAAGCTCATAAGCTTAATCACCTACTTATAATTTATTAACCAATAAACCATAACCCAAATATAAGCCTATGAGAACCCTAGGTACACAAGTCAAATATGCACTGAGATGCTAATACACATAAGGTCGTGCCCACCACATGCACTAAGTGTCCTTTATATACACTATAGTGTTAATTCAATTATGCAGCCTGCTGCTGGACTATATGGCATGTCAACTATACCACTGTCCCTCAATGACCTACCCAGACATATAATCTATATTTATTTCATATATGACATTGTATATCAACATAATTCAACATTAGACAATTCATACCCAAAATAACATTCATTATATAACATCATAAATAAACTAGTGATCAATGCATTTTATATTAACTTTTGACATATTTAGAACATGTCAAATATATGATTAATGACATAAATATCATTTCAATATAAATAAGGTAGACTCGTCACAAGTCTTCTTAATGATGTAAAAAAAATCCATGTATCATGTTATGTATGCATTGCACCCACATTGACATTTTTTATACAAGTCAAAATATAAGTCTCACTAAGCTTTAAGCTCGATCTTTTTTCTTTCCTTTGTTGCTAGTTAGATCCCGGTTTTGATTAATGTCTATAAATACATCAAACACATAACACAAAAATCAAAAATCAAAAACACATGTTAGAATCCATCTAACCCATGCGTATATAATGTAGGAAAATTTCATAATATTCATTCCAATACAACATTGTAATTACAATGTTTCATACACTTCATTTCCGTATTAATTTACTTGAATTAACCTTTAAACCAAATTTCACCTCAAACCCTTATTTTTCTCTTTTAGGCTTTAAGAATTAATCATAAAAATTTCACATTTCAAGTCTAAATCCAATAATTCATTAAATTAATCCTTGAAAGATAATAAATAAGTCGCTTGAATTTTGCTATAAACTTTTCCTTGAGAAACACATATGGCAATCCATCACTTTCCAAAATGTTTTCAAGTTTCAAACAACACATTTAAATATTTATTGTGATTTTCTACCGCGGCCTTCATCAAATTCAAGCTTTGAATGTAATTCCCAAACTTTTCCTAAAGTGTCGTTTTGGTTACTATTAAGATTCAATCATTCTTCCTCATTCTCAAGCTTGAATAAACATGCTAAGGCATATAACTTAATATTCTCATCATATCTAACATAAAAATCAATTCAAAACATCAACCCCTTAACTTTTCATCTTTTCTAAATGGACCCTTGAAGGAAAACTAATGTATTTTTCATTATTTGGAACATGAAATCAACTTCACAACACCTATATCATCATTTTCAAGCCTTAAAATCTCAAATTTCATCATCCCTTCATCCACCCTTTTCATAAATTTAGAGTTTTAAGCATGAACAACATGAACAAACGGTACCAAATGAAAGAGAATTTAATAGAGAACAAAATTGGATTTCATGTCTTAACCTTAAATCTAACTCAAAATGCATAAAAAAATACCTTTGTTTTTGAACCCACGGAAGCAGCAAATTCAAGAGTTTTCTTGAATTTTTAGTCCTTTTTATTATTATTTTATAACCTAAATGAATTTAAAAATTCATTTTAGTCCAAAATGATTATTATGACCTTAAAATCTAATGATCCTAATCATGTCACTTATTAAATTTATCATTCAAGGGCTGAAATTAATCCATGAAGTTAGTAGATTACAATTTTACCCTTGTAAAGTTCTAAAATTGCAATCTTGTCCTTTTTAATCTTATGGCTAAGATTTAACATGGAAATCAACTTAAATCCAATGGTCTACATTAAATCTTATCATTTTAAATCATGGAAAAGACATTTTTGACCATTTTTTATCATCTAGCAAAATTTCATGAATTTTCGATTCGATCCGATTATCCAAAATTTTCTCAAACTTTCACACTTTATAGCTTTTAACACAGACTCCGTACGAAAAATCTAAAACCCATGAAAATGTCATTCTTGGGGGTAAACTATTCATTTACGGGACCAAGTTATACAACTTTTTAAAATTACACTTTGATTCTGAACTTTCCAAAGTTTATACTTTAGGCACCAAAATTTCAATTTATTCATTTTGGTCACTAACCAAATTTTGGGTACTACAATCTCCCACACCAGAACATAACAACTCATTCTTAGATGTATTCATTTGCAGTCCCGACATCCTGCAAAACATTTCCAAAACATTTTGGACTGCCAGAATAGAAAAGATGTTACCTTTAATAAACACCAAGGGATCATCAGCAAATATATATGAGTTAATATAATCCTCCTACATTTAGGGTGGAAATCAAAGACTTCATGCTTCCCTTCCAAATTCAACAAACAAGAAAACGCATTCATACCATAATGAATAGATAAGGAAAAAATGGATCTCCTTTCCTAACTCTGGTCATGACAATAATTTCACCTATCCCATCGTCACCAAATTACTAGAAGTTGGTTCCAATCACTAATCTACACCAACTTGGTCATAACTTTGCCACCTAATACCATGAGTCCATATTTACTTTTGATTAGTGAGACTCCATATTTAAATGTAAATAGTTGATTATAATTATTAGTTATGATTGATATTAAATTTAAATTCAATAATTTTTTAATACAAGAATATATATTTTTTAATCAATTATGATAATAACCTTTTACGATATGTTCTCTATATTTTCAACAAATGAGCAATTTGATCATTGATCCCTGTACATTTCTACTTTCACGAATTCATGAATCTTTATCATTTAAAATAATTATTCCTTTGATCCTCCAACCTTTATCAATATTCAATTTATTAAACTAATAATTTACTATAACACGTGGAAGTGAATGAACACATCATAACTGTATATTTTTTCAACACCGAAATTTTGAGAACGTTACAATTATTATACTAAGCTCGAACTTACGTACGATTTACTGCACACTGCCAATCAGATTTATGAGCATTTGAAAAAAAAGTACAGTAATACTACGAATACAATCAGAGTTCAGAGATGCATCTTAAATGGCATTAACAATAAGTAGCCTTCTCAAATACAACTTTTACAATCAAAAGTGTGAACATTAGAGGTATCCCACATTCAGAACATTTGAATGAAGTAAAAATGTCTAATATGGGTCTATCAACCCAACAGAATAAATTCGAATGAACTCCGAAAATGGAATCGAATAATGCAGATGCTAGAGGACTTCCTTTATTAGTTTCTCTGTTAGAGCTTTCGGCAATCCCATCACGCTGTCCGTTGTCCCTACCTGCAACGATATCAAACATCGTCTTATCTTGCCTCCTCTAATGTCAAAATATAATGTTCTGTTAGTGAAATCAAGTAGCCAACGGTATAAGATGCTTTGGGGTTCTGAAACAGCGTTCAAGGGCTGTCAAGGCATTTTATCAACCTATTTCGGTATGGAAGAATTCAAGCATTGCCTAAAATTGCATATTGAAGTTAAGCATGTTGATTTAACTAAATACAAGACAGCATGAAGCATTTTCACCAAGAATAGCATCAATTCTACAAAGTGGCAAATCCTACACATATGTGAATTATTTACGGATTTGTTAGTTCGTAATAACATGATCCATCATCCATAAGAAAATAATCACACTAACCACTTGTTTAACATATGGCATTATCAAAGGATGCTCGATAACCAGTGCTCCAGCAACATGTAATACAGCCCCTTCCTCAATCTGAACAGGTAAGAAACAGACAAGGATAACCAATATTTCCCACGAAATAAGCAAAATGAGGGAGAATGAAAAAGTAGAAGAAGAAAACTCTTACTAGTTTCTCGATGATCTCATCTGGTATTTCGTGAAAATATATCTGCAGGGCATTACAAATGAAATTGTGAAAAAGAAAATGTTAAGCACATTATGAATATGCTTTTGTAACTTTTACAATACGTATCAAGTGCCTAGAGTGGAATTAGCATAACTACAACGCAGATCCGTCTAATGATAACTTGCTTTACCCCTTCAATTACATAAGGATAAGGTGATATAACATGCAAAGTAGGTAGAAAAACATTCTTCATTACTATTTCATGTGCCTTTGATGCAAGACCCAATAATTTCACAAAGAAAGCTGGAGAACAATAGCCAACATACACGACAACGAACGGAACAACATTGCAGAGTTCTCCAAATCACTGGTATGACTATCAAAATTGTGAGTATTGGCATTTAAGTTCCAGATCCAATAGGCAGTGTTGGGTTACTTAGGTATTGTTTTGAGAAATGTTCTGCGCTAGCCAATTCCTCGAAACAAGTGGGTTCAAAACCAGCACGGTTTCAGTCTATATTTATTCATACTTGAAAACTGTGTTATGATATGTTCGTCACATATGTTGGGAGTTCTTAAGAGATATCTTTCTTCTCATGAAACATGCTTCACTAGGTACTTGACACAACTGAGAAAGAATATAACACACAATAAAATTACACGGCTAGCACGTCATTTACCTTACTCCAAAGTTCTCTGTTCATTAAAATCAGAGAAGTTTGATAATTATTCAAGCAGTTGCCAAGGTTTAGATATTGGAATCAAGAATGAAAACCATTAATACCTCAACTCTATCCCATTCTCCTTTTCTGATTCCGGTTTTAAGGTTAGTAACTATAACAGATCCCACAGTTGCACAATGCCCACCCGAATAGCCTGCACAATGGTATTCAGTAAAGTTTTAAAAGAGTAGAAAAGTAAGGATCAGATTGAAAAATATTAAGACAAACCTCTTATAAATTCACGTGCTTCTTTCTCGTTGGCTGGCTTTTCCCTTACAACACCTTCATAGACCACCACCTCGAGATCATTTAACATAACAATGAGTGAAAAGGGTGGAAGGGTTGTTTTTAATCCCCTAATACAAGTTAGAAGCATGAATTTTTGCCAATTGCCATCTATGTTTGAAGATGCATTTTGAAAACGTGCTTAGGACAGAAAAGATATACCAACAAAGTAGTCCGGCATACTTCACGGATTATTGGGTTGTTTTTAATCCCCTAATACACGTTAGAAGCATGAATTTTTGCCAATTGCCATCTATGTTTAAAGATGCATTTTGAAAACGTGCTTAAGACAGAAAAGATATACCAACAAAGTAGTCTGGCATACTTCATGGATTATTGGGTTTATTTCACAGAGAAAGCATGTCAAGTTTAAAACCAATGGTAAATTTGATTAACAGTGAGCCATTTGGCCCCTTAAAAATATTGTAAATTATGATTAAAACAATTCACACTAATTGAGAAAATGAACTCATGCGTTGCAACAGTCATATAAGGAAGCTATTATAGGGACCTGCTGAAAGATTGACGGGTGGGAATGATTGACAATATTAAAACAGAAGTACAAGCATATAGAAATTAAATATATTTTTACCAGAAAAGAAAGGGTTTATGCTGCACTAGAATACTTGTGAACTGTTCTTCAAAAGTTTGACACATGCAACATAGATTGTGTCCATAATTAAACATGTCGGGAAGTCTAAAATGAATAGAATTATACTCAATCGGAAGTAGTTAGCATTGTCAGCTCTGCATCATTTATGATCACCAATGAAGAGAAATTTCGACTGGCTAAGCATATACCAAGAAAATACCATGCAGCAGGCAACAGCTGCAGTGGAAACGGTCAAAAGAAAGCACATGCATGTGACCCAAGCATACAAAAGCCACACTTTAAACGTGAACGCTCATCAGAAGCTTGAATAATCCTTTATTTAGGCCCACTTTTTATTCTTTCGTGATAAGCCTACCAAGGATTAGAACTAGCCTTTAGCGAAAGAGACATAAGATTCAACCTAAGTCCCCCCCCCCCCAAACAAACCCCCACAATTAGCCTTAAGTTGCAATGAAAAAACAAGAAACAAGACCTTAAGTAGCTCTTATGCTATTGATATTGTAACAGATCATTTACTTCCTCCAAAAATATACCTTGGAGGCTCAGACAATATGACATTAGGTGAAATAATTGCCAATTACGTAAAATAGGAGATTCAACCAGTAACTAAACAAAGTCAAGACTTGAGACATACTGTATCAGCAGCAATCAAAATAGTTGGTATCTCATCCTTCTCTTGATTATTGATGCTTTGTAGCTTTGATACAATGGAATCAGCCTGAGATGTAAATCACATTAAAATCAATACAAACACACACACACACACACACACACACATATTCCTTCTCCAGTTTGATAGTATTTCTATAAAACAGAGAAGTAGACAATAAGCGCGCATACAAGCAACTGAAGCAAGTAATACACACACACATATATATATTCCTTCTCCAATTTGATAGTATTTCTATAAAACAGAGAAGTATACAATAAGCGCACATACAAGCAACTGAAGCAAGTAGTACACACACACACACACATGATATATTAATAACGGTGCTCAAAGCAAAGAAATATAACATTGATTTTAGACTCTCTTTTTTTTCCCGCAAATCAAAACAATCATTCCAAATAAGAAATCCACCATTAAATAAAAACCAGAACCTTTGCTTCAGCGAGAGCCATGACCAACTCTTCCGGCTTCTCCTTTCTGATACCCTTCTCATCAATATCTGCACTCTAGAAAGACAAACCCAACTGAAACAATCTTTTTAATTAGAATAAGTAACAATTAAATTTCCAAAAAGATATGAAAATTACCATGAGTGTGAATTCATATCCCATTTCTGATAATATATTACGGCGAGCTATGGAAGATGAACCCAATATTATCTGCAGTACAGAACAACCATAAATCAGCTAAAATTTACAACAGAGTTTCAAAATTTCTGGAAAAGCTAACATAGTTTTACAAGAGATTTCGGACAAGAAGTAAAAGAACAAAGATATTTTAAGAGTGAGCGGCAGGCTCCTTATCGTACCTTGAACGGACAAGTTTTGCCTTCCATTTTGACTTCCAGTTTTGTCTTCGGAAAGCTAACTAGCCACTAGTTAGGAAGAGAGCCAGAGAAGAGAAAGAAAGTGACGGTGCGACTTGTGAGGCGAGTGTTTAGTACGCCGACCCAAATAGGACCCTGATCACGAGCCCTATATTGTCGAGCCAGGCACAAGTTTACGCCATTAAGCCCACCAATGTGGCTAATAAACAAAGTAGTTACACTTGTGTACTGTGTTATGAATTATGATGGCGTATTTTCAACTTTCATGTTATTTTATTTATAGATTATTTATAAATTAATTTTTAAAAATATTCATATTTTATTTTTTATTAATATAAATCTAATATTATAATAATATATTATAAAAATAACAATTCATTTAAAAATATCAAAATTTAGAATATGATAATAAATTAATTTCTATTAATATTTTGTCGAATAATAGTATATTGTAATATTTTATCTCATTAATTTATATTATAAATTAGTAATCTATCTTATAATATTCTAATATATCGTATTCATCAATTTTCTATAATATTATTTTTACTTGTGTCGCATATTGAGTGGATCATTCGTCTAAACCCTTAGCAGTGATGATTTTATTTATTTATTTATACAATTACAATAATAACGTAAATAAGAGTGTGTTTGAATAAAAAATAATTTTTGAAGGTTTTATAGATATTAACATTTATAATTATTTTTTAAATAGATAAGTATTATACAAAATTTAAGTTATTAGATTTTTAAAATTTTGAAGCTATATATAAAAGAAAATAATAATAATAACAATACAACAAAAAAAGTAAAAATATTTATTAGAATTAAATAAATATAATATTTTAAGGTTTATTTTTTGTTTATATGGACTAAAAGATGACACATTCTTAGGATGTAATAGAAAATAATATTAAAAATGAGACATGTTTCAACTTTTTAATTTTTTGTGAGTTTAAAAATTCAATTGTCATGTAATCAAATATTAATTAAATATTCAAAAAATAAATATTAATTAACCTAAAAAATTTAGTAATAAAATAAATTTATATTTGCTTAAATTATAATTATATTTATAAACAATAAATATGTATGACTACAATTAATATATCCATCAAATTACAATTATAATCATTTGTTATAAAATATAAACGAATATATTAATAAATATAATTAAACTAAAATTACATGCGATATATACATTTATAACAGTTGGTAATAACAATTGGTATATATTCTTTTGCATGTTATTGCTATGAATCTCATGTTTCTTTTTTTTTTGTAAAATCAAATGATTGCTTTAAGTCATTCCATGAATTAATATTTTTTTATTCAATTTATAATTAAACTTTATAAATTGGTTTTTTTTTCAAAGTTAATAAATCTTTGTCGAAACATTTTTTTTTCTTAAAGGTGAGATTTTGAAAACCACATTAATTTTTAATATACCTCTTTCAATTGATTTTTAATTTAAAAACAAATGCGATTTAAAAACCTCTCGTTTCGAAAAATTTTGGATTTCCTTTACGATAAAAAAAAATACAGTTCAAAGAGTCGTCACCAATCTTTGGCTAGGGTGTGATTGGGCACCCAAAAATGTTTGTTATTTAAATAAAAATAATTAATTAAAACAACAAATTAAGGTCTGCTTTACCAAAAAATGAGTTCGGGAGTCGGTTACGTGTGGGAAAGGATTAGCACCCCCACAACGTCCTAAAACGGTACCTAATCGATTAGTTAACGTCTTTGCAATGAACTTTACAAATTCGAATTTAATTTAATTTTTGATCCCATAAAACAAAGATGTAAATTTAAAAAAAATATTTAAAAGCACTTAAATAAATTAAATCAAAATTACCAAGTCGTTTTTGAAAGATAAAGAATGTTCGATTATTTACAAATATCGAGACCATATCTTAAAAGCTATAACAACCTTTTCTCGATAAATTTAAATAAACGAACAATTCCTTTTCTTTCGTTCCCAAATTTTAAGTGACGAATCAATTTTTTTTGTTTCACTTCCGAGATACGCTTTTAATTTAAAATAGTCAAAACGGCTCTCTAATCAGTTAAGACAAGCCACTCAAGACAATTTTAAATTAAAAGGGTATTACCCTTAGTCCGATTATGTATTTATAAGTCGAGTTATGCACATGAGGGTATCATACAAATTATGCAAAAAAATGTCATGTCAAAATTAATTAAACAAAATTAAAAAAATAGCATACAATGTGACATACAAAAAATTATATACGTATATTTTAATTAAAAATCATAAATTATGCATATTGACATATTATGTACACATGTGACCTAAATATAAAAAACAAAATCATAACATGCTAAACTATAAATTTAAAAAGTATATATATACATGTTAAAATAAGGACTAAATTTAAATACACATAAAATTAAACATACTAATTAAAAATTAAAACAAATTATGGATTGCTCTGTAAAATGCGACTAAATTGAAAGGTCTAGACATAATTTACCCCTAAAGTCATGGTGACTAAACCCTAATTTACCCAAATATTTTAATGACTAAATCCTAATTTAACCAAAAATTTTATTGTATAACTTAACTAAATAAATAAATAAATAAACTTAATCTACTTTGCTAAAACTAAACTTACCTGACGCAGACAAACCTCACGCTTTACTCTTCTTCTCCAACTCTTCCCCTCTTCTATTCTTCATCGCTTCCACTTCACATGGTCAAAAGCAAGACTCTTCGAGCCTAATAAACTCTGGTCGGCCACCATATTTTGGTGGCCACTCCTACCCAAACCACCACAAAATAATCCTTAATATAAAGAACCCAACACCTATGTTCTATAACAACCCGAACGAAACTCCAACCGAAGCAAAACGGTCACCACAACCCTCCATCGCTCAAAGCCCCAACAACGGAAGGAAATCTATCGATGAAGAAGAAAGGTAAATTTTTGTTTGGGTATTTTACTTCTATGGGCAAGGTTCCATTTCTAATTCTTAAACGTTTTTTCTAGATTACTATTTCTAAAGATAATCTCCTAAATCGACCCAAGGATGTTAAACTAACAAGTTTATAATAGCCCTAAGGACGTATCCTTTAACTTCCCATCACTGGAAATGGCTTCAATCACTAAGGTAAACATACTACTATTCTTTTATGGTTTTAATTTGATTTCAATTCAAAAAAAAATGCACACATAAGAATATTATGAAAGTAATTGAAAATGGAAACTAAAAAATACCCGTTTGATTCTGTATATTGCTTTGGTTCAATGAAAATTGGGCTCTTTCCTTTGATTTTCGAACACTCTTTGTACAATCGTTTGATCCTTTTGATTCTGTGACCAAGAAATATTTTACAAAAAAAAAAAAAAACTATCCTCTAGTTCTTGCTCTCTTTTTGCTCTCGTGTTCTCTCTGTTCCTTGTGTGTCTTTCTTTTCTTTTTTTTGTCCCCTCTCTTTTCTCGTTCTTAATCAATAAAAACTGCCCCTCACTCCATTTACCATTTTTTTAAACTCATGATAACCATTTTCAGTTTTCCAAGACTTCACGGACTGGAAGCTTGGATGATAACAATGCTGGGTCATTAGGCTTGAACTGGGCCTTCAACGGGTTGGGTTCTTCTTTAGGCCTGCCATTGCTTCAGGTCTGCTCCAACTTAGCCCCAGACAAATCAAGCATCTACAGCTGCCTCTCTTTGCTCATTATCGTATAACGAGAATAGAGCAAAGATCAAAAGATGATCAAGTTTGTCCCGTCCTGAGAGCTCCAAAAGATTAAAGCAGCTCACTGTTACTTCGGAATAAACGAAACTTGAGAAATCTTCGAATGACGAGTCCACTCCCTATTCGTTCAGAGAGTATAAGACTCGAACAATCTTCAATAAATCCCTATTCACTCAAACAATCATAAAATGGGCCCGCTCTCTATTTCTTCAGAGAGTATAGAACTCGAACAATCTTCATAAAATGGGTCTGCTCTCTATTCATTCAGAGAGTATAGAACTCGAACAATCCTCAACAAATATGTCCGCTCCCTATTTCTTCAGACAGTATGGGACTTGAACAATCTTCAACAAACTTGTTCGCTCCCTATTCCTTCAGAGAGTATAGGACTCAATCTTCAACAAACGAGTTTGCTTCACTACTCTTCCGTGAAGGCATAAGTTTGAATTGCTTCACTACTCTTTCGTGATGGCTTAAGATTGACCTATTTCGAAGGTCCAACCTGAAAATCAAACATTACCAATCATTAATGTATGTTTAAAAATATTATACTCAAAAATTTAGAATTTGAGAAAATTTCTGAAAATCCATCTCCATCGCGAAAACTTGTCTGGAAGCCATTGGATACGTGAATCTGCTTTGGCTCAGTTTTCGTATAAACATCATTCTCGTCAAGATCTCAAAACCAGTTATCTTCATCCTCGATGCTTCAATATCTTCAATCTTCAACTATCCTTGTGAAACCTGTAGATATTTAAATCATCATGCAATTATGAATGCCATGATCCTATTCATGCCTAAAATGTATGTAATTATGCAATTTAATGCATTTTCTTCTTCGAAAGAACACCATCTCATTTTGATCTCAATGGAACTTGGTTTCGTCTTGGGCACAGAACATTTGACCAGTTCATCCCAGTTGACAATCTCAATACCATATCCTTCGGTTTAACAGGACCTTGACTTCTTTCTTTCCTGAAAACCCATTGGTACCCATAACCAACCTCTTGATCAATGACAATCTCTTTGGGTCTTCTTATCATGGCTGAGATTTTTTATGAATTTCAAGATTTTAGTTTCCCGTAGCCACATAAGCTTACATGTTTAAACCATTGTCAGCTTCAGAATACCTGCATTTTCCAAAACCTTTTGCACAATAATACAAAATGATCTCATGTACTTCAAGTTAAGCTATATGTTTTAACTTTTCAAAATAAGATGCTTACAAAAGGGAAATTAACAAGAAAATACATCTCTTTATTTATATAAATGCAGAGAATTTTTAGGTAACTACATGGCAAAATTTTAACTGGGAAAAGCAAAAGAACAAAAGAGTAGGCATCTTCAAATATCAATAATGCAAATGCTTTTGAACTGGCACGCCGTTAGAAGGACTTGAGTGTAGCTTCCGTCGAAAGGATCTCCAAAAATTGCGATGATGCTTAAGAGTGTGAAGCTACTTCTAAACTCCCAAATCTCCCATCATTGGATGCCCTAAACCAGTATTGAATCTTGTGTGCATTCAATTTCTCTCCTGGTTATTTCCATCGAGACTCATTAATCTTTGGTCTCAACCCTGATCACTAACTGTCATTGTTACTATCCACATCAGGAGCTCTTTCCACTTCCAAAATCAATTCAGAACCTCCACCATGCACGAATTCTAAATTTAAACAAAACTCAAGTCACCCTTTGCGGGTTTTCAACTTGAGACCTCCTTTGGTTTCAAGACGCCCTTTGCGGATTTTCATCTTGAACCCCCTTTTTATTTCTCTCTATTTTTTTCATCATTTTTTCTTTTCTTTTTTCTTCCATTTCTATTTTTTTCTTTTTTTCTTTTCATTTTTCATTTTTCATTTTTTCTTTTTTTTTCATTTTTTTCATTTTTTTTCATTTTTTTTTCATCATTTTTTCATTTTTTCTTTTTTCTTTTCTTTTTTCTCATTTTTTTCTTCATTTTTTAATTTTTCCATTTCTTCTTTAAGCGAAATATCTCTTAACAGCGTCAGAATTCACTGGATAGGGTAATTCCGATCCATCCATTTCAGTTAAGACTAGAGCTCCCCCAGAAAAGGCTTTCTTAACAACATAAGGTCCTTCCCAAATGGGCCTCCATTTTCCTCTGAAATCCTTATGAACAAGAAAAATCCTTTTAAGCACCAAATCTCCTTCATGGAATTCTCGAAGGTGAACTTTCTTACCATGTGCTCATATCATACGTTTCTGGTACATCTGACCATGACAAATAGCTTTCAATCTCTTTTCTTCAATCAAATTCAATTGGTCATACATAGCCTGTACCCATTCTGCCTCATTGAGTTTCACGTCTAAAAAAATCCGAAGTGAGGGAATTTCCACCTCAATAGGTAAGACATCTTCCATCCCATATACCAGAGAAAATAGAGTTACCCCAGTTGACGTTCGTACTGCAGTTCGATAGGAAAACAGAGCAAATGGTAACTTCTCATGTCAATCCTTATAGGTCTCAGTCATATTCTCTATGAGCCTTTTGATGTTCTTATTAGCCGCCTCTACTGCCCCATTCATCTTTGGGCGATAAGTAATGGAATTATGATGCTTTATTTTGAACTGCTTACAGACTGAATCCATCATCTTATTGTTTAAATTCAACGCATTATCGGAGATAATCCTCTCTGGCAAACCATATCTACAAATGATCTCTTTCTTTAAGAATTTGCATATTTTAGACTGGGTTACATTTGCGTAAGAAGTTGTTTCTACCACTTGGTGAAGTAATCTATGGCTACCAGAATGAAGCGATGACCATTTGAAGCTTTGGGCGAAATTTATCCAATAACATCCATGCCCCACATTGAGAATGGCCACGGAGCCGTCATTACATGTAACGGATGAGGAGGACTATGTATCTTATCTCCATAAATATGACATTTGTGACATTTTCGGGCATAATTGATATAGTTTGTTTCCATAGTTGACCAATAATACCCAAATCTCATAATCTGCCTAGCCATAGCATGTCCATTAGCATGGGTACCACATATTCCCTCATGCACTTCTTCAAGAATCAATTTGGCTTCTTTCGTGTCCACACACCTTAACAAGACCTGATCCAGACTTTTCTTGTATAGAGTCTCACCATCAAGCACATACCCTGATGCCATTCTTCTAATGGTTCTCTTATCATTCTCAGTTGCCTGTTCTGGATAACTTTGATACCTTATATATTGCAAGATATCATAATACCAGGGGTTTCCATCTTTTTCCTCTTCAATATTAAGAAAATGGGCTAGATACTCATAAGCTTTCATTTCAATAGACATCATATTTGAATGCTCGTTCATCTTAAATGCCGCTGCCAGTGTGTCTAAGGCATCTGCCATTTGATTCTCTTCTTTGGGGAGGTAATTGAAAGTTACTTCTTCAAATTCTTCAACGAGTTCCATAACCAACTTACAGTATTCTACAAGATTAGGTTCTTTTGTCTCCCATTCTCCTCTGAGCTGGTAAATTACCAAAGTTAAATCCCCATACACCTTGAGCATTTTTACTTTGCGTTCAACAGTAGCTCTAAGACCTAGAACACAAGCTTCATACTCGACCATATTGTTTGTACAATCAAAATTAAGCCGACTGGTGAAAGGATAATGCTCTCCCTCTGGTGAGACCAAAATTGCCCCGATTCCATGTCACATGGCATTTGAAGCACCATCGAAGTTCAACTTCCAATATTTACTAGTGGATGTAACTGCTTTTTCTACCGAAATAGTCATTAAATCCTCATCTGGGAAATCAAAGCTCAATGGCTCATATTCTTCCGAAGCTCTACTTGCAATGAATTCCGCTATAGCACTTCCTTTGATTGTCGTCTGGTTTACATACTGGATGTCAAATTCGGACAATAGGATCTGCCAACGAGCTAATCTTCCAGATAATGCAGGAACACCCATTAGATATTTCAAGGGATCAAGCTTCGATATAAGCCAGGTAGTATGATACAACATATATTGCCTAAGCCTTCGGGTAGCCAATACTAAAGCGCAGCACAACTTTTCAATGGGTGAGTATCTAGTCTCACAGTCAGTGAACTTCTTGCTGAAATAATAGATAGCCCTTTCTTTCTTCTCAGTTTGATCACGTTGTCCTAGCACACACCCCATTGAATTTTCATAAACCGACAAATACAGAATCAATGGTTTTCCTGAGATGAGTGGTGCCAAGATTGGAGTACTCGACAAATATCTTTTCACTGCTTCAAAAGCTCTTTGACAATCCTCACTCCATTCCCCTGAGTTATTCTTGCGAAGAAGGCGGAATATGGGATCACACTTTTCTGTCAGCTGTGAAATAAAACGAGCTATATAATTCAATCTCCCCAAAAATCCTCTAACTTCTTTTTGTGTTCGTGGGCCTGGCAAGTCTTGAATATCTTTTACTTTATATAGGTCTATTTCAATTCCTTTTTGGCTTACTACGAATCCCAGCAGCTTCCCAGATATCACCCCAAAAGTACATTTATTTGGGTTGAGTTTTAGCTGGCATCTTCTTAGTCTTTTAAAGAGTTTTCTCAAATTCCCAATATGTTCTTCCTCTGTCTTAGCTTTGATAATCATATCATCGACATAAACTTCTATTTCTTTATGCATCATGTCGTGAAATAACGTCACCATGGCCCTTTGATATGTTGCCCCTGTGTTCTTCAATCCAAACGGCATTACTTTATAACAAAACTGATGTAAGGCGAATCTACACGCTTTGGTGAAAAGAGTAGATAGCCTTATTGTGTCCCGATCTAGGATTGACAAGTACTGATGTCCTTGAATTAATAAGCTTGGGCTGTAAAATAATAAGAAAGAAATATGATTAATGATGGGTTTAAGAAATGAATAATAATATAAGTAATGAAAATAAATAATAAGAATGAAATGAAATAAAGAAAGGATAGAGATGGCTGCGGAATTGATGGAAGAGATGGATGATGTTGATGATGAAAGGTAATGGTGGTGATGATGTTGTATCTCAAACACGCCAAAGAGAAAACTATGCTATGAAGCACAATCCCGGTCTTCACAAACTTGTTTGAGGGGTGGTGATAGTGTCTTCAACCCACTAGATATCAATCTAGGAATTTTGGAATCAAAATGGAAAGAATGACGCCACAAGTATATGAATTATACTTGCTTAATCGATAAAGTTCACAAAGAACTTTGAAGAGAAATAACTCACAAGAGTATGTTTTATATAAGAGATGAGATCATTACAAATGAAATGCACTAGCCTATTTATAGTTTTTTCAAACGGTTTAGGCCGAATAGACACATGATGGTTCGGCCAAGGTTGAAACCCCTTTGAAAATACATGATTTTTGATGAAAATACATGATTTTAATGAAGATACATGCTATTGGCCGAATGGTTATGTGTTGGTTCGGCCCTAAGGATGATTTGAATGCATTTGAAAGTTATTTGGGCACCAAAATGGAGAGGAATGAGTCTTTGGCCGAATAGGAAGCATCCCTTGGTGTTTTGGCGCCAATTTGATATCACATGGAGTGCACATGCTTGAATGATGCACATGGCAGCCTACTTGAATGCACATGGGTCTTCTTGCAAGGCTTTGGTGAGGTTGCAACCATAGGATGATGTCTTGAAGTCCATGGATAGCCTAGAGATGAACTAGCTTCAAGGTAAGCTAGGTGAGTGTCTTGGTAGCTAACTAGGTGAGTTATAGCTTGATGAACTCAAGCTAGTTAGCTTTGGTCTTCTCAGCTCCTCAGCTACTTCCAGCTACCTTTAGTCCACTTTTCAACAATTTGGTCCAAAGCTCTCCTCCAACTAGGTTCAGCTACATGCTAGCTCCTCCAGCTAAGTTGAAGCTCCTTAAGTGATGAAATGAGCTCCCATAACGTTCAAGAGCTAGTGTGAGCTGCTATGCTTATTCTTTTAGCTAACCAAGCTACCATAATATGCCTTGCTTTGTGTTTCACCTATAGGAATTAACAAACAAACCAAGTAAGCAATGTGTGAGCTCATTTAAGGTAAAATGCATGCTGTCGTGTGGTGTTTGAGTGATATAAGCTATGAATGATCATCTAGAAGCTAAGATAACATGTATATAAGCTAGATAAAAGGCATAGGACGTTTATGAGCTTTAAGAAAACATATATGAGCTAGAAAATAGATGCATGCATGCAAATGAGCTAAAGAATCATGGATTTAAAGCTAGTGAGCTAATGTAAACATAACATGAGCTAGAATAACATGACATGAGTTAATGAATGAATGAATACATGCTGCCATGATATCTAAATGAAATGCAAACATAATAAATGAATCTAAAACTTATGTAAACATAATATAAAGCTAAGTAAAGATGTGAAAACATATGTTATGCATAAAGATCATATAGTTGCAAGTGAATGATAACATATGATTATTCAAGCATAGTTTAAGATGCAAATGTATGCTCATAATAATATATAGTTCATAAATGAGTAAATATAATATAAAGTAAGGTATAACTCCCTTATATTGAGCATGATGAATCTTCAATGATGTGAGTATGTCATGAAGAAAGTTGGTGCAAAACATGATCACATCATCCTCCCCTTCTTTTAGGCGATTTGTCCTCAAATCGTAAGGTAACTTCTTCTTAGTGTCTTTCCATTCAAATGTTACTGATTTGACTTCAAAATGTATCCATTCAATACCAAATTGTTCAAGACATTTCCTTTTGAAACGATCTATGAAAGTTTCCTCATGAAAGGTCATGAATCTTGAATAAGTACTTTGAACCTCCTTGTCCTGAAAAGAAAGAAGACTTTCATAAGTAAGGGAAGTATTAATCATTAGAAAGTTAAAGGTATACTCCCTGTTCACATCTTTTGGATGGCCAAAAGTGATGTCTTTTGAATCACAAGATATGTTGCTTTGAACGATCATGTCCCCAAAAGTCATGTTCCTTGGTCCTCCAATAGGTGTATTCATTGAATCATGAAAGGTTATAACTCTTAGAATGGAAGTGTCCTTAGAATCCTCATAAGACACGTCCTTTGGATGATAAAATGTCTCCCTTTGCCTCGCATCTCTTGGCTCTTTGAAGGTCACGTCCCCTAGCCTCCCAATTTGACAAGTTGTGTCGCTTGGAAAATTTGAAACATCAAAGAAAAAATCTATAATTACATGGTTAGAATAATCATCCTTGATCTTTCGTTTCATCCATAGGCATTCTCGAATGACATTGCCATCACCAAGTGATAAGATAATACCATAGATATGAATCGAATTTCTGCAAAATAAATCAAAACATGTAAATGAAAAACTATTGACAAGATGAAAGGAAATATCAAACCAGGGTGGATGTTTAATAGGAGTTGGTTGCTGAATTCTTTTCATGATTGGCAATGCACTTGGAATGTCAACGAACATAACTCTTGGCACTTCAAATGATGTTTCTTTTGGAACTTCAAATGGCATCATCTTTGAAACATCAAGAGACATGTTTTGTGGATCAAAAGTAACAACTATATGTTCTTCAAAAGTCACATCTTTTAGTCCTCCAAAAGACATGATTCTTGAATCATCTCCTTGAAAATATATGTCTCTTGAATTGTCCTGCAAAACAAAAGGAAGAATAGGAGAAAAAGTAATGTTAGATAAAATTTGTTCTTTACTCTCCTCTTTGGATCCAATTTCACTCCTCTCATTTTGAACTCCAACGTCTTCTTCAAGTTGCTTGTCTTTAATTTGCTCTTTCATTGTTTCAATGTTTTTCCTCAAGGTGTTTTGATCTTCATTCACTCGGCTAGGAGATAATGGAGTCCATATGACTTTTCGTTCATTGTGGATGAATGAATACTGATTTGTGAATCCATCATGGACAACCCGCTTGTCAAATTGCCATGGCCTCCCTAAGAGTAAATGACTCGTATTCATAGGCACCACGTCACATAGAATCTCTTCTTTGTAACTTCCAAGTGAGAATGGCACAAGTACTTGTTCAGTGACCCTTAACTCTTCCTCGTCGTCCAACCATTGCAAGTCATATGGGTTGGAATGTTTAATTGTCGTAAGCCCCAATTTGTTCACTATGTATGTGCTTGCAATGTTTGTACAACTCCCTCCGTCAATAGCTACAAGACACACTTTACCATTTACATGGCAACGAGTGTGAAATGTATTTGTTCTTTGCTGTTCGTCCTCCAAGGTTTGGAAAGATGAAAAATCAAAAGACATTTGTTAGTAAATTTTTTTTAAATAAAATTAAAACCTTACCAGCACACTCACAAAGTCTCACAAGTTCACTCTAAAGAAATGATAAGATCACTCCACTCAACACTCGTGTTTACTCTCGGGAATATATCTTGGCTTTTAACAATTCCCCTTCTGATCTCACTATTTCAATTAGCCTTTTTCCACTCTAATTTCTCTTGCTAAGTCCTTTGAAGAACTTACTCAAGATTAGAACAAGTTAATTCCTTCCTTGTGTGCGTCGGCTGCAGATAGGTTAGGGTAGAAAGAATAGAAGAAATGTAAAGGTAGAAGAAAGGATTTAAAGGTATTAAAAGATAAAAATGGTTGAAGACAAGGAAAATGAAGGTATAGAAAAGAAAGAGGTGACTTACAATTCAAGAAACAACACTTATTGCAACCTTTCTCAAGAAACAATAAGGTTATCTTCTCTTAGTGTAGATGGCCTCTTTGATGTTCTTGTAATGGTAGAGCACTTTCCTTGGCTTGCTTTCTCTTTTTGAACTTCTCTTTTTCTTTTCTTTTCTTCTTTTCTTCTTTTCTGATTTTTCTCTTCTTTTTGCACTCCAATTTATTGAAGGAGTCTTTTTCTCTTTTGAATTTCTTTTTTTTGCTTTGCACGCCAATGACACTTTTGTTGTCAATCCGACTATGCTCTGATACCACTTGATGTAAGGCGAATCTACACGCTTTGGTGAAAAGAGTAGATAGCCTTATTGTGTCCCGATCTAGGATTGACAAGTACTGATGTTCTTGAATTAATAAGCTTGGGCTGCAAAATAATAAGAAAGAAATATGATTAATGATGGGTTTAAGAAATGAATAATAATATAAGTAATGAAAATAAATAATAAGAATGAAATGAAATAAAGAAAGGATAGAGATGGCTGCGGAATTGATGGAAGAGATGGATGATATTGATGATGAAAGGTAATGGTGGTGGTGATGTTGTATCTCAAACACGCCAAAGAGGAAACTATGCTATGAAGCACAATCCCGGTCTTCACAAACTTGCTTGAGGGGTGGTGATAGTGTCTTCAACTCACTAGATATCAATTTAGGAATTTTGGAATCAAAATGGAAAGAATGACGCCACAAGTATATGAATTATACTTGCTTAATCGATAAAGTTCACAAAGAACTTTGAAGAGAAATAACTCACAAGAGTATGTTTTATATAAGAGATGAGATCATTACAAATGAAATGCACTAGCCTATTTATAGTTTTTTCAAACGGTTTAGGCCGAATAGACACATGATGGTTCGGCCAAGGTTGAAACCCCTTTGAAAATACATGATTTTTGATGAAAATACATGATTTTAATGAAGATACATGCTATTGGCCGAATGGTTATGTGTTGGTTCGGCCCTAAGGATGATTTGAATGCATTTGAAAGTTATTTGGGCACCAAAATGGAGAGGAAGGAGTCTTTGGCCGAATAGGAAGCATCCCTTGGTGTTTTGGCGCCAATTTGATATCACATGGAGTGCACATGCTTGAATGATGCACATGGCAGCCTACTTGAATGCACATGGGTCTTCTTGCAAGGCTTTGGTGAGGTTGCAACCATAGGATGATGTCTTGAAGTCCATGGATAGCCTAGAGATGAACTAGCTTCAAGGTAAGCTAGGTGAGTGTCTTGGTAGCTAACTAGGTGAGTTATAGCTTGATGAACTCAAGCTAGTTAGCTTTGGTCTTCTCAGCTCCTCAGCTACTCTCCCAGCTACTTCCAGCTACCTTTAGTCCACTTTTCAACAATTTGGTCCAAAGCTCTCCTCCAACTAGGTTCAGCTACATGCTAGCTCCTCCAGCTAAGTTGAAGCTCCTTAAGTGATGAAATGAGCTCCCATAACATTCAAGAGCTAGTGTGAGCTGCTATGCTTATTCTTTTAGCTAACCAAGCTACCATAATATGCCTTGCTTTGTGTTTCACCTATAGGAATTAACAAACAAACCAAGTAAGCAATGTGTGAGCTCATTTAAGGTAAAATGCATGCTGTCGTGAGGTGTTTGAGTGATATAAGCTATGAATGATCATCTAGAAGCTAAGATAACATGTATATAAGCTAGATAAAAGGCATAGGACGTTTATGAGCTTTAAGAAAACATATATGAGCTAGAAAATAGATGCATGCATGCAAATGAGCTAAAGAATCATGGATTTAAAGCAAGTGAGCTAATGTAAACATAACATGAGCTAGAATAACATGACATGAGTTAATGAATGAATGAATACATGCTGCCATGATATCTAAATGAAATGCAAACATAATAAATGAATCTAAAACTTATGTAAACATAATATAAAGCTAAGTAAAGATGTGAAAACATATGTTATGCATAAAGATCATATAGTTGCAAGTGAATGATAACATATGATTATTCAAGCATAGTTTAAGATGCAAATGTATGCTCATAATAATATATAGTTCATAAAATGAGTAAATATAAATATAAAGTAAGGTATAACTCCCTTATATTGAGCATGATGAATCTTCAATGATGTGAGTGTGTCATGAAGAAAGTTGGTGCAAAACATGATCACATCAAAAACGTTCCCCATATGGTAACAAACTTCATTTTTTCTATATCTTCAGGGTTCATCTTAATTTGATTATAGCCAGAGAAACCATCCATAAAAGAGAACAAAAAATTTCCAGCAGTATTATCCACTAGAGTGTCTATATGTGGCAAAGGAAAATTATCCTTTGGACTAGCTCGGTTGAGATCTCTGTAGTCGACACACATTCGAACCTTCCCATCATTCTTCGGTACTGGGACGATATTCTCCACCCATTCAGGATATTTAGCCGCTTTAAGAAACTCGACATCAAATTGTTTCTTCACTTCCTCTTTAATCTTGAGCAGCATCTCAGGTCTCATTCTTATCAGTTTTTGTTGTACCTTCTTACATTCAGGCTTTATTGGTAGTTTGTGGACAACCAACTCTGTATCTAAACCTGGCATATCTTCGTATGACCAAGCAAACACATCCTTGTATTCTCGAAGCAATTCTATCAAATCTTGTCGACCTCCAACTAACAGAGTGGTACCAATCTTTACTTCTCTTATTCTCATCTGTCCCTAAATTCAAAATCTCAGTAAACTCTTTATGAGGCAGAATCTGCTTATCTTCATTCTCCACCATTTTCAGCAATTCAGAAGGTAGTTCACATCCCTCATCATCATCACAATCTTCTATCTCCCTTTGACATATGGGCTTCTCAAAATCAATCTCCGGGTCAGAGTCATTAGCATTCATATTATTGATATATGAGTTCCTGAAAAAATAATGAAAGAGAATATATATATACATATATACATATGGGAGGATATTTTCCCATATAAATAAATAGAAAGAAATAAATGCATACATATATACAACAAAGAATGAATGAATAAAATGCATGGGAGAATGTTTTCCATTTGGAACTAACATAATGCATCTTTTATTGAAAGCAAGAAAAAACAAACAGCTTAACCCTTTACATAAAATCACCTATTGCCCCAGGGTATGAATAACAGGGAGAAAGTTCCAGTGCATTACTCTATAAAAGATTTGTAAACTACAGGCAGTTCTTCCGCGGTCCAATTGTTCAACACGAAGTCCGGTGGTGCAGGGTAAATGCCCATAACTCTCATTTCACCAAACTCATCATTAGTTATAACATTAATGCTTAAAGCTCCCAAGGCACTCTCAACCATCACTTCATTATCTCTCGAATTTCCTTAAAACACATGTCATTTTGTTAATGTTGATGTTTATTAATGAACATGAAATATATGATTATGAATGAATAAAATGCGATGCAAAAATTTAAATGCATATGCAAAATACAGGGTGTTAATCTTGGAACGACTCCTTAGAACAACTCTTTATATTAAAATGATGTTCAATTACAAGGTTGAAACATATCACAGATAAATCTGCACTATCTCTCCTATTTGATGTACATGTGCTAGTAACTCCACGATCTTCTGGTTTTCTTCAGCCTCGGGATCCAGTTCTTCAGTCACATCAGCAGCTTCCTCAGATAGAATGGCCAAATATTGAGCTATTCTCCGTGCGTTTCCTAAGTAACAAGCAATAAGGTCATCCATTTGCTTAACTCTCGCCTGAGCTTGCTCCCATCAAAAACGCCACTGTATATCCCCCTTATAAGGAACTATCGATAGCTCACTTGCTTGCCTCTGAAAATCTTGAACCATGGCTTCAAGCTCACTCACTTGTTTTTTCAAACTCTCAACTTCCCCATGGCTTGAGCTACCTTCCTTGTTTTGGTATTGTCGTAATGCAGTCTCTAAACTTGAAATCTTCTCCTTCAACTTCTCGTTATGGGCTTGACTCTCTTGTAACCGCCGCTCTAAAGAATCCTTTTCTTTCGATAAAATCTTAACTTGGTGTCTGCTTTACTTGAGCTCTTCTTGACTCTCTTCGGCTACTCTTTTGAGGCTCGCCACCTCTTGCCTCAATTCAACAGACTTACTCGAGCTAGAACCTATATGAGCTTTTACCAATCGCTGATAAGTTGACCGAAGATCGTCAAAGTCTAGCCGAAGTTACTTCTCCACTTTTTCAATTCGATCTGCTCTACTCTTCTGAATGTCAATCTCCAATCCCTTTTGATACACTTCATCTTCCAGCTTCTGCAAAGTCATTCTCCATTGTCTTCGTTCTGCTTCGAAATCGCGCTTAGCTAACTCTAATGGAGATGGCACCACTCTCAACTGTTTTTCCACTGACTGAATATTTTCAGGATTCACCATCGGGATGTTTTCATTTACTCGACCGCTTCTCCACTGCTCGTATTCTTGAGATAACTCAAGATCATAAGTGAACAGATTCACACGACGAGTTTGCTTCCAGGCCTCAGCAACCCCTTTAACTTTACCCTTATACTGATCTCCTTTGAATGCAAAAGCCGACCCTACCAAGTCCCATGTGGCTGAAATGAACTGCCTTGACCCATACTGTCTGGAAACTAGTAGTGGTGCATACCCAACAGAACCCCATATACCTGGCAAAAGAACCCAATCTCACTCTCCACATCAGTAAAGTATAGCCGAAGAGACATTCGACGAAGCTCGCCATAAAATATCACCATCTCTGATATCCTTGAAGATGAACATCCATTTTTCTTCGGTGAAGCCCCCAGGCCATTCTTTAGAAAGAAAATCCTTCAAAGGCGAAAACCCATCTAGAAATATTTATCTTGGTGCCCTTTCAATATGTTTGAAATGACTTAGAATCCATACTAGCAACAAAGGCGCATACCCTATAAAGCGTCCTTCTCCTTCAAGCCTACAAGAACTCAAAGACCGGAACGTATCAGCTATAATAGTTGAAACAGGATCCACGTTCTTGTCTAATCTTTTAAATAAGTCAATGACTGATACGTCTACATATCCTAACACCTTTGGAAAAATAATGAGCCCATAAATCCCTAAAGTAAACAAGTCAAGCTTCTTTCTCTTATCAGGGTGATGAGCAATTACTTCTTTCAGAGCAGCCCAAGAGATGCACTCACTGTCTCCCTTCTTCTTAATGTTTCTGACTACCCAATCTTCACTCATTACGGTCATCAATAGTAATTTCTTCTTAAACGAAGGAGTGACTGATAGCTTGGTATATATTCTATCTATCTGGGACCTCGGACAATGGACCAAAGCTTGATACTCCTCTATTGTTGGTGTAAGATCCACTCTACCAAATGTGAAGCAGCTATAAGCCGGATTCCAGAACTGCGCCAATGCTCTAAACAGATTTTGGTCAATAGGAACATCCAGAAGATAAGGAATATCACCATACAACTGATAAAATATCTCCTTATCGGCTGCTTCCCATCTTCCCCATACCTCTCTTAGCTCTTTCAGATCATTCTGACGTACATTGATGTGAGTGTAACCAAATAACTCCGACACATATCCAGGCATCACGCTGTCCCCATTGGTCAGTTGGGACTGTTCCGACCACCTCAGAATATCCGCATTGTCTTCAACCTCTTTCTGAACCGTTCGTTCCATATTACTGGCCTTCTATATGGACATCGATCCCAAATCAACACCATGTAATGGATAGTGCAATGCAAAACAGAAAAGAAACAAGGCAAAGACAACAACAGATCGGTTAGTAAACATAAACCAATTAAGTCGGGATAATAATTTGTTAAAGAATCCTACCCACATATTGGCTACCCAATCATGCTTTATCAGATCCTACCCAACATGATATCTACCCCCATGCTTTGTTATTCACAAAAAGAAATCCTAACCGCATGATATCTAATTCGCATGCTTGTTCGAAAAATAAACCTAACCTCATGATATCTAATTCGCATGCTTGTTCGAAAAATAAACCTAACCGCATGATATCTAGTTCGCATGCTTGTTCGAAAAATAAACCTAACCGCATGATATCTAGTTCGCATGCTTGTTCAAAAAATAAACATAACCGCATGATATCTAGTTCGCAAGAATTTATTCAAAAAACGAAAATAAATGACTCAAAAAAAACTTTTCCTTGTGTACTCTCCTCACAGAATTCTTAAGGTTCGGGTTTGGCTCAACCTAAGTTCAGGCTCTATGTTCACTATATGTCGGGTTCGGTTTTAAAGTAATAGGTTCTCGAATTGTCCTTGCAGGTGCCCCCTTGGGCTGTCGAACCCTCAATCCTGACTCATCATAGGTTTTAGGGGATCGAGTTCAATTTCGAGGGAATACACCTCCTTATGTCCATGCGGAGGTGATTACCATCACGAGGACCATAAGGTGTGAGCTCCAAGAGCGATCCACTATCCATGCGGAGGTGAAAACCACACGAGGGCATAGTCTCTCACTCCTACTTAATTAGGACGGAGTAGGGTTTTAGCTCATTTCATGAAAATGCAACTGTGCAGTGTGTGAGGAAAAGCGAAAAAACAAACAATAAAAATACTCAAAATCAATTCCCAAAACACACAATTATTCTGAAATCATTAGCAAACAGATTAGTACAACTATTTAATTGTCAATCGAATTAAATTAAAGAAATCAAAATAAAAACAAAACTTATTAAAAACCAAAGAGATCAAAAACCAAATTAAAATGAATTTGTAATTTTCAATTGCAAAGACAATTAATTAATCGATCAGCCTGACTCTCTAAAAAAAAGTCCCCAGCGGAATCGCCAAGCCGTCGAAATGATTTTTTTTTTCTTAAAGGTGAGATTTTGAAAACCACATTAATTTTTAATTTACCTCTTTCAATTGATTTTTAATTTAAAAACAAATGCGATTTAAAAACCTCTCGTTTCAAAAAATTTTGGATTTCCTTTACGATAAAAAAAAATACAATTCAAAGAGTCGCCACCAATATTTGGTTAGGGTGTGATTGGGCAGCCAAAAATGTTTGTTATTTTAAATAAAAATAATTTTTAATTAAAACAACAAATTAAGGTCTGCGTTACCAAAAAATGAGTTCGGGAGTCGGTTACGTGTGGAAAAGGATTAGCACCCCCACAACTCCAAAAAATGGTACCTAATCGATTAGTTAACGTCTTTGCAATGAACTTTACAAATTCGAATTTAATTTAATTTTTGATCCCATAAAACAAAGATGTAAATTTAAAAAAAAATTTAAAAGCACTCAAATAATTTAAATCAAAATTACCAAGTCGTTTTAGAAAGATAAAGAATGTTCGATTATTTACAAATATCGAGACCAGATCTTAAAAGCTATAACAATATTTTCTCGATAAATTTAAATAAACGAACATTTCTTTTTCTTTCGTTCTCAAATTTTAAGTGACGAATCAATTTTTTTGGTTTCACTTCTGGGATACGCTTCTAATTTAAAATGGTCAAAACGACTCTCTAATTAGTTAAGACAAGCCGCTCAAGACAATTTTAAATTAAAAGGGTATTACCCTTAGTCCGATTATGTATTTATAAGTCGAGTTATGCACATGAGGGTATCATACAAATTATGCAAAAAAAAGGTCATGTCAAAATTAATTAAACAAAATTAAAAAATAGCGTACAATGTGACATACAAAAAATTATATACGTATATTTTAATTAAAAATCATAAATTATGCATATTGACATATTATGTACACATGTGACCTAAATATAAAAAAAATCATAACATGTTAAACTATAAATTTAAAAGGTATATATATACATGTTAAAATAAGGACTAAATTTAAATACACATAAAATTAAACATACTAATTAAAAATTAAAACAAATTATGGATTGCTCTGTAAAATGCGACTAAATTGAAAGGTCTAGACATAATTTACCCCTAAAGTCATGGTGACTAAACCCTAATTTACCCAAATATTTTAATGACTAAATCCTAATATAACCAAAAACTTTATTGTATAACTTAACTAAATAAATAAATAAATAAACTTAATCTACTTTGCTAAAACTAAACTTACCTGACGCAGACAAACCTCACGCTTTACTCTTCTTCTCCAACTCTTCCCCTCTTCTATTCTTCATCGCTTCCACTTCACATGGTCAAAAGCAAGACTCTTTGAGCCTAATAAACTCCGGCCGGCCACCATATTTTGGTGGCCACTCCTACCCAAACCACCACAAAATAATCCTTAATAAAAAGAACCCAACACCTATGTTCTATGACAACCCGAACGAAACTCCAACCGAAGCAAAACGGCCACCACAACCCTCCATCGCTCAAAGCCCCAACAACGGAAGGAAATCTATCGATGAAGAAGAAAGGTAAATTTTCGTTTGGGTTTTTTACTTCTATGGGCAAGGTTCCATTTCTAATTCTTAAACGTTTTTTCTAGATTACTCTTTCTAAAGATAATCTCCTAAATCGACCCAAGGATGTTAAACTAACAAGTTTATAATAGCCCTAAGGACGTATCCTTTAACCTCCCATCACTGGAAATGGCTTCAATCACTAAGGTAAACATACTACTATTCTTTTATGATTTTAATTTGATTTCAATTCAAAAAAAAAAAATGCACACATCAGAATATTATGAAAGTAATGGAAACTAAAAAATACCCGTTTGATTCTGTATATTGCTTTGGTTCAATGAAAAGTGGGGCTCTTTCCTTTGATTTTCGAACACTCTTTGTACAATCATTTGATCCTTTTGATTCTATGACCAAGAAATATTTTACAAAAAAAAAAACTATCCTCTAGTTCTTGCTCTCTTTTTGCTCTCGTGTTCTCTCTGTTCCTTGTGTGTGTCTTTCTTTTCTTTTCTTGTCCCCTCTCTTTTCTCATTCTTAATCAATAAAAACTGCCCCTCACTCCATTTACTGTTTTTTTTAACTCATGATAACCATTTTCAGTTTTCCAGGACTTCACGGACTGGAAGCTTGGATGATAAAAATGCTGGGTCATTAGGCTTGAACTGGGCCTTCAACGGGTTGGGTTCTTCTTTAGGCCTGCCATTGCTTCGGGTCTGCTCCGACTTAGCCCCGGACAAATCGAGCATCTACATCTTCAACTAAACTTTTTTTTTATTAAAACTGTTTAAATTTAATAAAATATGTTTGACTTTCATAATAGATTTACTCATAATCTATAGGTAAGGATTTGCAAAAAAGAAAATTTTAATAATTTGAATCGATTAAATTTAAATGACTACAAATACTAATAATATAAAATATAATATATGTATAGATATAATTTTTTAAGTTTTGATATTATAAGGGGCCGTTTGGGAATGGTTATGGAAGTGCTTTTGGCTAAAAAATCCATTTTAAATGCAAAAGCAATCTCAAAACACTTCATTTCCAACTAAAAGTTCAAGTTTCAAATGAGTTAATATTGACTCAAACCCAAAAATTGAAAAAACGGCACTTTTACATTAGAAAAGCCCATTTGGAGAAACAAACGAAGTCTAAATACAGATATGAAAATATAGTCTTTGTAATAAATATTTGATACGTGCATTTAATGAAGCATATATAGAAAACAAGTACATGAAGGATGTTGATTGTGTTGGAAAATGGTGAATTTATTAATGGATTTAATATTTAAATTAATTTTATATTTATTTTAAATATTATAAATTAAGAGATATTCTTTTCTTTGAATATCATTAGGATAATTAATCTTTTAAATATGTCTAATTAATAGGTATTTATTACATATTTAACTTTGAATATTAAAAGATGATTATATAGTTTGAATATTTAAAATTAAATTAATATATATTTAAATTTGAATAATAAAAGAAGTTTAAATCTTTTGAACATTTCAAATTAAAAGACATTATTATATGTTTAAATTTAAATAGTAAAAAATATTTAGTTGGAGTAAATTTATCCTGAAAATCCCCTATAAATAATATAAATAGAAGCTAATCTTCTTGGTTTTACACATCTCAAAATTCAAGAACTTCATAAATCTTGAAAAATTCTTTTTATCTCCTTAGTTTTCCGGTGATAGGAAAAGTCAAGAAGTAGTTTGTGATCTCGAAAGTTTGTGCTACTATTCGAAGATCATTTAGTTGTTGTATCATGGGATACAGGCGACCAACGATCTCGAGCACCAAAGGAGTAGCCAAAAATGGGTCTTAAGAAAACTGTGTAGCGACATACCTCAACTGTTCCGATCGAATGATCTACAAAAGAGTAATTTTTCTTTCTATATTATTTTATTTATTATTTAAGAAATTTAAATTCCTTTTTATTTTATTTTTTCAAGTCCGATTTCATCTCAAATTGTTATTTTGAATAACAATCTTAAGATAGATTTAAACTCATTCTTCTACCTTTCTTTAATCCGAGATGATTCGAAAATTGTGGTGAAAACCAGATAGCAAATAAATTTGTTTCAGGATTTATCCTGCCGACTTAACAGATATGCTAAAATCTCATAGTGGAAAAATCTGTTTAATAGAAATTGTCGTGAAAATAGCATTGATTATTGATTTTGTTTCAGAACATTGGTTATGTCCGATAACAAATATAAAGCTGAAGATGCTGGAGGTAAAAAAAATTAGTTGCCAAGTTATTGAATTTTACTATAGTTGACTCTAAACTAGTAGTAAAATAAGTAGAGGAACTCTAACTGATTGTCATTGGAATTCTTGTCGAAAGAATGGTCATAAGTGAATCCTTTCATGTAGCCATTTTTATTGAAAAATTACCTCCTGAATGGAGTGGCTTCAAGAATTACTTGAAACACAAAAAGAAGGAAATGATCATAAAAGAATTGATTAATAGGCTCAACAGGGTCAACGCTAAAAAACTCAACAAACAAACCTTCAAAGAGGCTAAGACTAACTTGATGGAAGTCAGGGACTTCAAGAAGGGAAAACAAACTAAAAATAGGTCGACGTTGGGACTTAAAGGTGGAATTTCCAATAAGGATAAATTCCAAGGAAAGTGCTTTAACTGTGGAAAGATGGCGCACAAGTCCATTGAGTACAGACATCCAAAGAAAGCCAAAGCTTACGAGGCTAATGCCGTAGAAAGAATAACTCAGGATGTGGAAGACATAGATCTATGTGATGTGATCTCTTAAGTCAACTTGGTTGACACTAATCCAAGATAATGATGGATTTATACTGGAGCTACACATCATATTTGTTGCAATAAGGATTTTTTTTCTGAATTGACACCTTACGACAATGGGGAGAAGCTCTATATGGGCAATGTTACGACTTCCAAAATCAAGGGGAAAGATATTGTGGTCTTGAAGATTACTTCTTGATAAGAACTCCAGCCGCAGAATGTGTTGTATGTACCTAACATACAGAAAAACCTAGTTTTTGGAACACTCTTAAGTGTTCACGACTTTAGAAAGGTATTTGAATTCTAAAAGCTAATTTTGTCTAAGGGAGGAATGTTTGTGGGCAGAGAATTTGTATTGAATGATATGTGGAAACTCAATGCTATCTCTGTAAAAGCCAAAAACATAAATAAGAATAATTTTTCTTCTTTCGTTTATATGATTGAGTCATTTAATTTATGGCATGGTAGGCTTAGACATGTTAATTATGATACTCTGCAAAGATTAATTAACTTAGAACACTTCATTCGTTTCATATTAATTATAATAATAAATGTGAAACATGTGCTAAGGCAAAATTAACAAGGTCATCTTTTCAAAAAATACTGAACCATTTGATTTAATACACAGTGACGTCTGTGACTTAAAATTTTTCCAAACGAGATGAGTGAATCAATATTTTATTACTTTCATTACGATAATACAAAATATTGCTATGTGTATTTTCTTAAGAGCAAAGATGAAGTTTCTTTTCATTTGAACATTTTCATAACTTTCTTTTCAATTCTATGTTCTTTTCTTTTATAAAATGTCATAACTTTCATACTTATTGTTATAACCCAATATATATGTAAAAGAATACAAGGTACGTGAGTATAAGGTGTGCACTAGGCACAACACGGTACTAAATAATAACTGAATCTGCGATATGATGCACTTCAATACAACAAAACTTGTGCACCAACGGTGTTGAACAATGGTACAGGAATATACTAAAGATGAACTGATAACTGATAAGCAGTCACTTAATGGCATGCCAAATGTACCTATGAATCTCAATGCAACATACAATGGGCTTATGTTTATCATCATAGAATCATTTATTAATATACGTTTGATAATTATAAAACATCTGATAACTAAAAATCATCTGATAACTGAAAATCATCGGATAACTGTAAATATATGATAATTGTGAAATGTCTGATAACTGTAAACATTTAGAATTTATCATCATAAATATCATACTTGGGCAGTTCATACCCAAAATCATTCATAAAACTTGATGAAAAATATTATAGAAATATTTCATACTGAAAATTTATAAACCATACTGGAAAATAAAATGAGGTTGACTTATCGCAAGTCATCTTCAATCAAAGTGATTAAATAAATAAACTAGACTCATTACAACAATTAACTTATAAATTAAAGATAAGCCTCATTAAGCTTTAAAAATTGCTTCCACTACACAATTTATTGAAATTTCATATTCTGGCAGTTTGCACTACCTTCAAAGAAATATTATTTTGTATTAAAATATATATTGAAAAATTATTTTGTTTTCACCAATGAAAACTAGACTCGAATAAAAATCTAACCATATAAGGTACTCCATCTAGCTTCACTTTTACAATTTATAGCATATTTTCAAAGTTGACTGACAGAAGTTGTTTTGGACAAAATTTGTTGTCTTGTTTTCTGACCTATCACTGATTAAAAAATTTATATCTTTTTGAATACTCCTCTAAATCAGTTTCCGTTTATTCTAAACGAAACTAGACTGATAGACAAATCCAAATTTATAAGATTCATTCTCTAATCATTTTTGTTGAATTTCTTATGATTTTCTAAACTTACTATTCAAAACATAATTTCTAGGCAGATTTTACCAACTAGTTCTATTAGCTTATTAAATAAACATATAAACTTGAATCACACTTCACATAACATTAGGAGTCACTTCCTAATGTAACTTCGACACTAGCTCATCGCAAGCCAATGTTTGGTCGATACACATATGCAAATAAAATGCACTCACCTTTGTCTCGCTATTAAAACTTCTCTACGATAATCTTCTCGATTCCACACTTTTTCCTTCCCTTTCAAACTACTTGAATCACTAAATTTACCGTGGATTGACGAGTCATATAATAACATAGAATATTCAAACTATTTGTTAGTATCGAACTAACATAATTTAAACTTAAATATGAAATTCGATAAAAATAAATCAGATACTTAAATTGATTTAAAACTAAATCATACTTCCATCGTAATTTCAAACTTATCAAATTACTCTTTAAATTCCATGAATGTTTCGTTTCACTATCAACTCTTCAACTTTTACTAATTTCATAATTCAACCACTAATTATGAATTCTTTTTAGAATTCATATCAACTTTCCTATTTAGTCCATAATGACCCTTCACCATTATGATCATTTCACATTAATTTCATAAAATTTCCAACACCTCAATAAAATATTCAAATCAACACTTAAACATTCAAAATCTTGCAATTTCATCCTAAACTTTCTTAGACTTTCCAAATTCAACCACACAACTTAATAAACTTGAAATTAAATCTCAACTTAAGAATTAAACCCAAAAATCAGCATATTAAATAAATTTACAGCATTACAATAATTTACTCAAATGATACTTCCACATTTAATAAACTTAAAATTAAATCCCTATAATATTGAGACTTTTTGAATTCCACCCTCAAATTTTACCAAATTTGCAATTTGGTTCCAAACAACTTTCCAACTTAAATTTCCAAAATTTTAAACTATAAAAAAATTAGCATTAATCCTTTAAATATTACATTTTTTGCAATAATGTCCCATATTTCTCAGAACTTGTATGTTAGCCCTTTTTACCATATCAAGCTTACAAATTGATCTCCAAGTCTTATAGAATACTTCAAATATCATTTCTAGGCCATAGGAAAATTTTCCATAATTATCCCCTAATTTCTTCATATGGCCGAATATTTCAAGTAGCTTTAGATATGATTTATATTCAATTTCAAGCATGAATTCAACTTGCTAACATAAAATTCATGCTATTCTAATCATAATAATATCAAATTAAATTAAAATCCAATCACTCTCTAGAACCCTAGCATGGTCAAACATCATATAAGCACGTACAATTAATTTTAATCATTAGACATACCTTAGGATTAACCACTAACATAAAAATCCTTCATCAATTCTTCAAAATTCTTAAACTTTACATAAACCATAATTTCCAAATCTCATGAAATAATCATGAACACCATGTAATATTTATACCAAATAATAGAGAATTTCATGTAGATTAATTCTCTATCTAATAGCTTAGTCCAAAAATCAACCATAAAACTTCAAAAATCAAATTAAAGATCATACCGTGATAGCCATGTAGGTTTCAGCCACGATAAAATAACAAGTTGAAAATGTTGATTTATCTACATTATTCTTGTATTTAATAACTTGTACATTTGGCATTTTTATAATATAATTGAATTTAACACTGAATTTAATAAGAATTTCCAAAAATACCATTAATAAAACTTGAAAATTACCAAATGCCAATGAATTATCTTCCAATAAAATATTCCTTAGTCAATGATGAATCATCCGGTATTTTACTTTTCACTTTGGCCATGCAAGTTTTGAAAATTGCATTTTAGTCACTAATTTTCCATTGTTCAACCAAATCTGAAAAATTACACTGTTCTAAGCCAAATTTATTTAATATAAAATATGGAAATAATATTTTCAACCATTTTCTAACATCCTTCAAATTTTCATAAAATTATGGTTCGACTGACTATCTGATTTCAATATCGAGCTTTATCACTTTATAGCCTTTAACACAAATCACGTACTGAAAATCTGATTCCCACAAAAATCATTGTTTTACGCCAAACTGTTCATTTACGGACTAAAATCTATAACTTTTCAAAATTACATTTTTATCCCTTAACTTTTACAAAGTTTATACTTTAGCCCTTAAAATTTCAAAACTTACATTTTAGTCACTAGCCAAAATATGGGGTATTACATGTATGAATCAAAGAATCCTGAGATTCATGAGAACACGATAATAGAGTCAGAGAATGCATCATTCTTTGAAAATGTTTCCCTTTATAAATCTAGGGAGGTTGATTAAAGTTCAATAAAATGAACTTTCAAGACTAATGATGTAATTAGTCTAGATGATCAATAAGAGGCTGAAACTTAAATAGAGCTAATAAGGAGCAAATGATCAAGGGTGGAAAGATCCTTTGGACCAAACTTCCAAACCTTTATGTTGGAGAGTGAACTTCAAACGTATAGTAAAGTTATATGATCCTCTTAAGGCACCTTGTGGAAGGAAGCCAGTAAAAGCAAAATAGACTCCATCACGTAGAACCATACATGGGAGTTAGTGGATATTCCTTCGGGGATTAAACCACTAAATTCTAAATGGATTTTCAAACAAAAAATGAAGGCATATAGAACAATTGATAAGTACAAGGCTAGATTGGTAAGAAAAGGATACCGACAAAAGAAAGGCCTTGGTTACTTTAATACACACTCTCCTGTATCAAGAATAAAATCCATAAGAATGATACTCGTAAATACTGCTTTGCTAAATCTAGAAGTACATCAAATGAATGTTAAAACAACTTTCCTAAATGGAGACCTTAATGAAGAAATACACATAGAACAACCTGAGGGTCATATAGTTCTAGGACAAGAAAAGAAAGTTTGTTGGTTGGTAAAGTCTTTGTATGGACTTAAACAAGCACCAAAACAATGGCATGAGAAGTTTGGTAGTGTCATGATGGCAAATGAATTCAATATAAACGAGTGTAACAAGTGTGTATATGTCAAAAGTACAAACATTGGATATGTTATTCTATGTTTGTATGTTGATGACATACTCATTGTTGGGAGTAACAATGAGATGGTAAAACGTACCAAAGACATGTTAGATTCAAGATTTGACATGAAAGATATGGGATTGGTTGATACAATATTGGGTATCGAAATTAAAAGGTCATCTAAATGCCCTTTACTAACTCAGTCACACTATGTGGACAAGATTCTTGAGAAATTTAACAAGGATGATTCTAGTATAGTCATAACTCCAATAGAATCTTGTTCACATCTATCTAAAAATCAAGGTGAAAGTGTTCACCAGGTGGAACATGCAAGGGTCATAGGTAGCCTAATGTATCTTATGAGCTGTACTAGACCAAACATCGCTTTCACTGTGAGTAGTCTAAACAGATTCACAAGCAAATTAAGGGAAAATCACTGGAAAACAATAACAAGGATACTAAGATATCTTAGATATACTCGAGATTATGGATTGCATTATTCGAGAGATCCTGTTGTCTTAGAAGGATACTCTAACGCTAGTTGGATATCTAATATTCAAAATAACAAATGCACAAGTGTATATGTATTCACTTTATGAGGAGGAGTTGTGTCTTGGAAATCCTCAAGACAAACTGTTAGAACTAGATCCACAATGGAATCTAAGTTTGTAGCTCTAGACAGGTCTGGAGAAGAAGCTGAATGGGTTCGAAACTTTCTTGAGGATATTCTAGAATGACTGAAACTTGTGCCCACAATATGCATATATTGTGATAACCAAGCAACAATTTCTAGAGCACAAAATTTCATATATAATGGTAAATTGAGACATATGCGTCGTCAACATAATACCATTAAACAACTGATCTCAAATGGAGTTATCTCAATTGATTTGTAAGATCAAAGGATAACATTGCAGATCCGCTAACCAAAGGGTTAAATCGAGATCAAGTTGAGAAAACATCTAAAGGAATAGGACTAAAGACCATGAAACTTAAAGGCGTTATGTGAGGGGAAACCCTACCTAACTAACTGGAGATCCCAAGATCCAGGTTCAAAGGGACAACCTAATTTCATAAATTGTGTATGATTATTGTGGGGGTCTCTCATCCCAAGCCCATTCATATAATGTGAATAATGATCAAGGTGTTATAGGATAAGCAAAGCTTTTAATAACCTTTGTGTGCTTCCATGAGCCGAGCAACATAAGTCACATATGTGAGAGTGAAGTGGGACCGCTTCAAGGAGACTATTGGGCATAGTTTTTTCAAACTCTTGCAGAACTAGGTGATGTCCATGGCTTTAAAGACATACCCATAAAAATTTAATTCTTATCAAAATGGTAGTTTTGTGAAGTATGTCATCGTTTACACAAACGAAAGAACAGTTCATAGACATCACGTCTATTGGTTAGTCAATAAAGTAAATATAATGTCACAAGGGAAGGTTCAAAGGAGGACACCTACATATCATATGCAACTATCGATCGTAGAATCTATCACTAGATCGTGTCAAAATGTTTTGATAAAATCATAAATTTCATTCATGTGGGGGATTATTTTAAAAAGGGTGAACTTTTTGATGGATTTAATATTTAAATTAAATTCATATTACTTTTAAATATTACAAATTAAGAGATATTATTTTATTTGAATATTAGTAGGATAATTACTCTTTTAAATATGTCAAATTAATAATATATATTTATTATCTATTTAGCTTTGAATGTTAAAAGATGATTATATACTTTGAATATTTCAAATTAAAATAATATCTATTTAAATTTAAATAGTAAAAAGAGTTTAAATCTTTTGAATATTGCAAATTAAAAGATATTATTATTTGTTTAAATTTGAATATTAAAAGATATTTAGTTGGAGTAAATTTCTCTTGAAAATCCCTTATAAATAAAGAGCTAATCTTCCTGGTTTTACACATTTCAGAATTCAAGAACTTCATAAATCTTGAAAATTTCTTTTTTTTCTTCTTAGTTTTCCGGTGATAGGCAAAGTTAAGAAGTAGGTGATCTTGAAAGTTTGTGCTACTATTTGAATATCATCTAGTTGCTGTATCCTGGGATATAGGTGACCAACGATCTCGAGCACCAAAGGAGTGGCTGAAAATCGATCTTAAGAAAACTGTGTAGTGACATACCTCAACTGTTCCGATCGATTGATCTATCAAAAGAGTATTTTTTTTCTTTCTATATTATTTTCTTTATTATTTAAGAAATTTAATTTCCTTTTTATTTTATTTTCTCATGTCCAATTTCGTCTCGAATTATTACTTTGAATAACAGCTTATTACATTCAACGCACACACATATATTTATTATCATTGAAAACAATCATGATCAAGAGGAAATGAAAAACCAAATAGAATAATATTTCTATATTTGTTGCTTGTCTTCACTTCCTTTTATTGAAGTTTTTGTTTACAGGCTACCCTTGATTAAAGCTTTAGATTCCTCATCTTGCACCACAACCACACGAGAATATCAGTCTTTGACTCTTGGTTATGACCATAAATTATACTAATATATAGAGTATTTGAAACTGATTCGTGTTCAGTTCAATTATATACCTTTGCTCATCATCCATGAAATTGTAGCCTTTGCTCCCTCCAGCTTTCTTATAAGGGGGCAAAGGCACATGTCCAGACTCAATCTGCTTGATGTCTTCGACGAGATTCTCGTAATGCAGCTTCACTTCCTCCACGGTCTTCCCTCCGACAGCCCTCGCCAGCTTGTGCCACCGGTCGGGTGTGTCCTTGTCGTAGATAGCCAAAGCGTTCTCAAACAACTTGTTTTGCTTTGGCGTCCAGCTCGAAGCTGACGCCATTGCAGAGAAAAGTAACGATCAAAATTAAGGGTCCGAGAAAACCCCAAAACAAAGAAAGAAATATGTAGAAGATTGTATGATCAAATTACTGTGAATTCCGGCCTTTATATAGTACAAGGAGAGAGAAAAGGAAGAAAGAAAGGGTTTTGAATGGTGGGCCAGTGAGCTTTGTGTCTATTACTTTGCTGTTGCTTTCCTTCGCAAAAACAGCTTGACTTCGTAAGGTATTATGTAAAACACATTGCTTTAATTTATACTAGAATTCTGCAAAATCAGCTTTGAATTTGATTAAGCATTTAAGTAAAAGGGTATCTACATTAAGAAAAAAAATATCTTCCAAGTGGAGTTATCGAAAGTACATTCCCTATAGAGGGAGGGAGAGATGAAGTACAGTAATGGCGATGTATATACACTAGTAGACTACAAATCTTCATCAGGTGGGTCCATAGTTTAAGCATTCACGGGTTCACCATTGCTGACCAGTGAAAGGCTTCAAAGTCTAATAGTGCTGTCAAGCTGTAATCAGAGTAAAAATCTCACTCATTTTAGCCTTTTGCCTTATGTTTTGTTGTTACTCTCTTTCTATACAACATTATAAAACTTTTTTAGCTGGCTTGCTCGATCTTTTTCCGTACCTTGTTCCTTTTCTTTTTCGTACTGAATAAGTCGTCAGCTTACCTCTTTTTACCATGTATAACTGCGCAATCATCCTAAACATAAACTTATAAGAGATTGGCCAATGAAAAATCATCCGCTAATATGATGAGACAAGAGACGTAGCCTTGTGGTGATTATACCAGGCAAGCCATGGATATTGTACTTGGTTTACAGAGTCAATGCTGGAAACCAAACCAAATCGATGTGGTCCCATCGTTAAATCACTGATCTGCATAAACTAATTATAGATTTGGTCTCAAGCAAGTTCAGTAATTGCAGCTAGAGGTGGACCAGCCATGTGTTTCACTTTGGAATAACATAATCCAAGTGCAAAGCGAGGGCAACCGAAAGTAGCAGCTTGATCATATGTAGAATTGATCAAAATGAGGGTGTATTGGTACCTCTTTATAGCTTACTGTCAAACATGACAGGCTGCAACACATTATACTATTTTCATAGGGGAAAAAGATTCTTGAAAAACAAATTTACTGAAAATGAAAATGGTTTAAGCACATTAGCACTGATCAATCTATTTTGTATTGAATTATCAAATGACTTACCTGCAGCTAATAGGTTGTTCATCAGTCGGTTAGTTCATGTAAGTCTCTCAAAACAATCAGCATTAACATCCTCGGAGCTTACTCCGAAACAATTCGGATACAGTTATCATTAACTCATTTTGAAGCTTCAAAAAGCTACTGATAAACACTAGTATGCTTGCGAGTTTAACGTGGTAATTTCATTGTTAACTTTGAAAAAGATAATATGGGTATTTTTTGTGTAGTAAAAGCCTGAAAGATGCCATTTACAACTTGGTTTGGACATCAACAAGAACAAGAGAAGAGATTGTTTCCAACTTTTGGGGGCAATATGTAGAAAGAAGATCCATTTCAGGCCCTATGTGTCTTGTTTATGATTATATAGAATATTCCTTATCATCACCACGTCACCTGGATGTATACATCTTCTTTCCGTTTCAATATCTTTTTAAGGCCACCATTTCCCTTTTCCCTGGGTAACCTAAGCACTAATTGGTCTGCAAGTTGGTGGCTTGGGGTCATGGAATCCACTACTTTTTTTTGCAGAAGACAAAGTGTCGCCATTTTTGCCCTATGGCTATCAATATTTATGAAAAGCATCCTAAGCTTTAATGGTGGTCCTTTGCATTGCCGAATCAAGGGAACCTCAGAGCTCACTAAAAAATAACTGGTTTTAAACAGGGAATTTGAACCTATATATTACAATTGGAATGCTAATTAAAATTCATTTGGAAACAAAACTGTCTTTCCATATTATACTTGTATTTATCGACAATGTGATGTCTACTGGTCTCCATTTTCCTTTTATCATTATAGCTTTGAATGACTTAAACAATATATATCAGAAATAAAAACTTATATATGCTTTCAGTGACACAAAACCGTGAATCTCATTGCACCATGCTTCAAAAGAGGAGCTAGATTTCGGTGAATGTGAAATACCAATATATATATCCATACACATACCTTGGAAATGAATTTCAAGCAAGTATGCTTCAAAAGTTGATGGACATGGATTTCTTAAGATGAAGATAACGTCTGGAGGAGTGATAAGATGAATGGAAAATTCTTCCAGGCTGTAAAGAAGATGAGCAGAATCTTGAGATTCAATAGAGTCATTCAGTACTGATGAAATACTACTCTATTGGACATTGTATGCGATAGTGTCAGCTGAAGATTTTTCTTCCTTTATGTTGTTTTCCGGTAAATGTCATCCAAATATAACAGCAAAACCAATAATAATTGGCTTAATGCAATTTAGCTACCTAAATTATACTTCAAATTGACTTTTGGTGCTTAAAAAAAATTCGTTAAAAATAAATATCTAACGTTTCCAACGTTATACTCTTAGATTGCTAGACCGTATCGATAGTTATTTGCCACGTATCATGCATATAAATTTTAAAAAAAGATTTTAAAAAAAGATTTTAATATTAAAATTTTAAAAGAAAATCAAAATTTATTTTTTATCCTCGATCGGCCATTGTCGGTCCGTGGCCGTCACCATTGACACCATCAAAACTGTCTCGCCACCACGACCAAAACCCAATCCCCACCCACCATGAAATTGTGTCGATTGTCGTGAAAAATGCCGTAAAGGGTTGCCGAATTTCTAAGTTTTCCTTTGCTATTTTTCGACGATTTCAATGACTATAGTTGGTCGTACATTACTCGACCGCCACCATTGAGTTCCTCGCCTTGCTTCGAACAAAACCCAGCTGGTGGTGACCCTTCATCATCGTCAGATGTGAGGGATGGGAGGAAGAGGAATGACGCGGGTTATTTTTTTATTTCTTTAAAAAAATAATATTTTATTATTAAAAATAAAAAATATTATAACGGTGGACACCTAAAAGTTACAACCTAAAAGTGTAACAGAAAAACGTTAGACACCTATTCTTAGCGAAAAATTCGTTAAACATCAAAAGTTAATTTAAAGTATAATTTAGGCATTTAAAAGGGTAAAATTAGGCTAATAATGCATGTGGAATAATTAATTAGCAAAATAAGAAACCTTCGAATTTATTTTGAGATCTAGGCCATTTGGTACATTGTTCGTGAAACTCGTCAGACCCACGTGATGAGTTTCATAAAATATATCAAAAATTAAAACATGTCATATGATATGGAATAAAATTGTATGAAACATATCACGTTCCTATAATGAATTTCAATATTTTAATATATTTTATGGAATTTGTCACACCCACGTGACCATCTCCAAAAACAATTCTCGACCATCCTCATTTAAAAAAAAAAAATAACCTCAGTGACCGAAAATTCCTTATAATATACGATTTTAACCAACTTTTTTACAATTTGCCAAAATGACCAACAAAATCGCAATGCGATCTCTAAATCGCAACGCGATCTCCATTATCGCAATTCAGTTTCCAGATTCGCAACGCGATTTTGACCATCGCATTGCGATTTTCGAAATCCGCGTTGCGATTTTAGATAATCGCAATGTGAATATGTAAATCGCAATGCGAATATGTAAATCGCAACGCGATAACACGTGATCGCAACGCGATTCTTACTATCGCAACGCGATTCTGACTATCGCAACGAGATTCTAACTATCGCGTTGCGATAATATAAAATCGCAATGCGATTTTCAAAGCGCCATTAGTATCGCAACGCGTATTTTATTTTCAAATTCCAAACACGAATATTTACCCGTAATCGTAACTCTTAACCTAAAACCCTAAATCACAACTCAGTCTCATCTCCATCTCTCACTCTCTACGGCGACATCCGTCCCCATCTCCTACGAAATCCGTCCCCATTTCCGGCGAAATCCGTCCCCATCTCCAGCAAAATCCGTCTATCTCCATCTCTCAGATCCACCCTCACAATCATTCACGATCAGAAATGGAAAATCAACCAAATCAACCACCGATGGTTAGTTTTTTTTAATTATTTTTATTTTGAAATTTTTATATTATTATTAGGTTTTTCATATTGAAATTAATGATAAGTTTACTGGTAATTTCAATAATAGATTGCTGCCAATACTGCTACTGTTTAGTCTTTAACCCTGTGAAGTTAGTATTTGTCTTTGTTTTGTCTTTTGGTTGAAGTAATGCAATTCATTCAAGTTTCAATTTTAGACAATGACCATTTGAAACCGAGAATCGCAATGCAAAATGAAAATCGCAACGACAAAATTCGCGTTGCGATAGCCATTTCGCGTTGCGATAGTCAAATTCGCGTTGCAATAATCATTTTCGTGTTGCGATTTTCATTTTCGTGTTGCGATTTTAAGTTTCAGAAACTATTCTTCTTCTGCAAATTGAAACTTGAATGAATTGCATTACTTCAACCAAAAAACAAAGACAAATACGAAATTCACAGTGTTGCAAAATTAAGTTTAAAGAATAAACTACTACGCTTTATGTTTATTATTGTTTTTGGTATATCTTCACAGTGTAGTTTTTGGTATATCTAACTTGGTATGTTTATTGTTTTTGTAGAACTTTTTTTTGGCTCAATTGACCTTAAGGAATAAAATAAGCCTAGTCACTACAATTGCGTCGAAGCTTTCACCTGTACAAAGACAATTGTTTGAGGATACTTGCTTCGGGCCATGGCTGAAAGTACAACATCTGGGTGGAGATGCTATGTTGACCCATTTGTGGCTTCAGACCATGACACGCGATCTACCCGAGAGTATAGAACGTGGTAATGAAGAGATATGGTTTCATTTTCCACCGGCGTATACGTGTTTTGGGCGGGAGGAGTTTTGCTTAATCATTGGTCTACGCTTCGGACACGATGATGTAGGTCGATACACTAGTCATATTACCCGCCCATCATGGTTATCCCGGGTTTTTCCTGAGCTGTCAATGGAGAAGCCGAATTTACACGTCAACGACTTGATGAGATTATTTAATAAGAAAGATGGTTTTACACGGATGGATGACGTCGATGTTGTCCGATTATGCCTTTTAGTACTTTTGCATACTGGCTTTTTAGGCAGAGAGAGCAGACAACCTATTCCTAAGGACCTAATATTATTGGTAGAGGACCTAAATGCATGGAACCTATTTTCGTGGGGTTCGTATCTATGGAAAGCTACCTGGAATAAGTTGTCGTCTACCTTTGATGACCGCAAAAGTTTGCGTGGTGATGGTTCCAAATACACTTTGTCAGGTTTTATTTGGGCCTTTAAGGTAAGAATTTCTATATAATGTTTCCAAAATTATAATTAATTATTTTAACAATTACTAATGTTTGTGTATTATATTGTTTGTAGATTTGGATATTTGAGGCTTTTCCCGACATGCAGACATATTCATTCAAAACTTCAAATAATATTCCTAGGGCTATTTCCTAGAAGAGGAAACGACGGCTGTTGATTTGGGAAGAGTTACTACGGTATACGATAATAAATGATGTAAGTTAACACAAATACTACCATATATAAACAAGTTATTACTAGTACACATTTAACTTTATTTGAGCTTTTATATTGTTAGGAGGCCAACACTCCATTACAGAGGCTGACACCCACGGAGGCTGAGCTTGTCACTGATTGGTGGCAAGCTAGTAATCGTTTTTTTGATGGCACAGATGATGAGCAGCCTCCACTTCGAGAGCCATCACCTCACCCAGAGCCATCACCTGATCGACCACACTATACACCTCTACAACGAGAGCCATCACCTATTCTGTCACATCATCGAGCCTCTTCTCCACCATCACCTCATGATAGGCGACCGGAAAAGATGCCACGACATTTATCTCCCTGTTCTCCACCTTCACGGGATGATTTAGGGGAGTTACGTGATGAGGTCAATGCCTTGCGTGAGGAGTTCAGTACTTTACACGATGACAATGGTGAATGGCGTGAGGAGGTATCTACTTTACGTGGTGAGGTAGCGGCTCTACGTGAGATGGTAGCATGGTTGCAGAATGAGGTTCATACTCTACGCAACGAGGTAAGTTTAAGATTTTTCATTTAACTTGATTTACTCGTAATTTCACTTAGATTAACCATTTCACTTGGATTGCTTAGTAAATTCATTCGGTTGCTGCCAATACTGCTAAACAGTTCTAAAATAACTTAGTATTTGTCTTTGTTTTGTCTTTTGGTTGAAGTCAGTAAATTCATATTTGTCTTTTGGATTGCTTAGTAAATTCATTCGGTAGTAGTTTATTCTTCAAACTTAAATTTGCAACACTGTGAAGTTAGTATTTATCTTTGTCTTTTGGTTGAAGTAATGCAATCCATTCAAGTTTTAATTTGCAGAAGAATAATAGTCGCAACACGAAAATGATTATCGCAACGCGAATTTGACTATCGCAACGGGATAATCGCAATGCGAAAATGACTATCGCAATGCGGAAATGACTATCGCAACGCGAATTTGACTATCGCAACGGGATAATCGCAATGCGAAAATGACTATCGCAATGCGAATTTAGTTTCGCGTTGCGATTTTCTCGTTGCGATAGTCATTTCGCGTTGCGATTATCTCGTTGCGATAGTCAAATTCGTGTTGCGATAGTCAAATTCGCGTTGCGATAATCATTTTCGTGTTGCGATTTTAAGTTTCGTGTTGCAATTTTAAGTTTCAGAAACTATTCTTCTTCTGCAAATTGAAACTTGAATGGATTGCATTACTTCAACCAAAAGAAAAAGACAAATACTAACTTCACAGTGTTGCAAATTTAAGTTTGAAAAATAAACTACTACCCTTTATGTTGTCCTTGAACATGCACTAAACTTATATGTTGTCCTTTTAAATGTTTATATAAGTGCTTACTTCCAGAATGTTATCTGATGCATTTTGTGAACTATGATAGAATAATGACTTGGGTGAATACCGTGCAAGTTTGAAACATATTTGTCTTTGTTTTCACTGTTTAATATCATGTCTGTTTATTTACTGATTTTATGTATTAATTTATTTTTAGCGGCCCGATAAGGTGGATGCTTTACGTCGGGTTTTTCTTGCACGACGGGGTTCACGTATCAGACGGCGTGCACGTGCCATTAAGTCTCCGTTCACCCCAATAGTGCGAAGACTCCGTAAGAAGAATCCCGACTCACCTGTCATCGTTCAAGAGGCCTCTCCTATCGTTCAAGAGGCCCCTATCATCCCTCAAGAGTCCCCTCCCACCGTTCAAGAGGCCCCTGTCATCGTTGAAGAGGTCCCTCCCAACATTCTAGAGCCCGATTCACACGGCATATTATATCGAATTATTGAGAAACCCCCTCCCGTGCCAGACATGATGGATGACTGTTGGCTTTTGTATAAGTTACCGGCCAGTACTATTCCGGCAGATGAAGTGGAGAGGAAAAAACTACCGGAAACAATTCTGGATAATACCCTTTGGGCTAAGACCGCAGTTGATTTTTATCTACATGAGCGGAGCCAGGGGTGTTACACTGACATATACAAACTCAACGATGATATGCATTTGTTGATTGATCGGTCTTGGTGGGGTGTGTTATTAGGGGTTGAAGATAATGGCTATTTCGATTGGGGGTAAGTCTTATATTTTTCTTCTTATATTTCATTTTGATTAGTTTTTTTTTAAATTTATGTAATTCACTAATATATGTATTTATTTGTAAAAAGCATATTGATGCATGGGTGTCACGTCTTCTAATAATAAGGAAAATCAAGAAAAAAAATACGCGATATACAATTATGCCGACGTCTTTTCACGTAGTTCACATGAAGAATCAACGACATTAATCATATGTTTTGGCTAATGGACAAGCTAAACTTTATCCTGCATGGTGGGAGGTCGATAAGGTTAGTATTTATTTTTTAAATATTTTAAAGGTGTTTATAAATAAGTGCGCAATTGAATTATTACTTATGATTGTAGGTGTTTATCCATGTTTTGGAACATACTCATTGGCTTCTCGTCGAGCTTCAGCTTCCATCCCTGAAGACAATAGTATATGACAACATGATAAATTACATATCATTGTCTGATTTGAGAGATATTATTAAGGGATGAAGCTCTCATTTGGCTAAATTCTTGGATGCGATTAATTATTGGACTTATTCTGGAAACAAGAAGCCAAAGAAGTTCAATATTACAGTTATCAGAGATGAGACCGCGCCACAATAAACGCCGAAAGCTAGAGGGGATTGTGGTCCTCTCGTATGCATGTGCTTGGAGCGTTTGACGACAGGAAGTACAGAGTTTCTACCTCCCACCGATAGAGATAGAGGTGCAGTGGGCTTGTGGTTTTGGCATTTTATGGCTAGAACGATATATGCGAGACGCTGCCTACCTGCATCCGCGTTATGAAAGTGTCCATAAACAATTGGTAAGTCAAATGCAAGTGTTGTTAAGTACCTATAATTCAATATAATTTGATGTTTGTTGGTTTTAGATGTGTAGAAAGTGTTGTTTGAGCAAATGTTTGGTTTCTACAGGTTAATCCTGAAGTGAGCTGCGTGAAATTGATGTGCATAAACAACTGTCTGGGGTACACTTTTTTTATTGTAATTGATTCTTAAAAGTCTTACTTGTTTAATTGATGAGAAAAATAATATAATAAGAGTTGATTTGTTTAATTGATGTGTAAATAATTCTTATTTGATTAATTGATGTGTAAATAATTATTATTTGTGCTTGTTTAATTGATTAAAAGTTGATTATTGATGTGTAAATAATTCTTATTTGTGCTTGTTTAATTGATTGAAATGTAAAAGTGATTTGTTGATTTCAATCTGCATCATATTTGCGTTGCGATAGTCTAATACACTTTGCGATTTTCTCGTTGCGATAGTCAAATTCCCGTTACGATAATCAAATTCACGTTGCGATAGTCATTTCGCGTTGCGATTATCTCGTTGTGATAGTCAAATTCGCGTTGCGATAGTTAAATTCGCGTTGCGATAGTCATTTTCGCGTTGCGATAATCATTTTCGCATTGCGATTATCCCGTTGCGATAGTCAAATTCGCGTTGTGATAGTCATTTTTGCATTGCGATTATCCCGTTGCGATATTCAAATTCACGTTGCGATAGTCATATTCGTGTTACGATAGTCATATCCGCGTTGCGATAGTCAAATGAATGTGTAATAAGTGATAACAACTGAACAAATCATAGCAATGTTCAAACTCAAGTTACTAATATACATGGGCCTAACTGAAAATGTTAAAAGTTTACACAAAAAATACACATAATACAACGTTTGCATTTAAAAATCACCTAAGTTAATAGTCCCAAAAGGTGAAGCCGGTTGTGATTGGGATTTTGATTTTGATTGCGATTTTGATTGCCTTTTGCTTGATACCATATGAGCTTTGGATTTTGATGATGATCCATATTTTGGTAGAGGAAAAGATGATTGTGATGGCACTGGTGATCCATATGTCAACCTTGTATGACCACTTTCCTTGCACCGACGACATGTCGATCTCTTCTTATCTTCACCCTTAGTTGGTATACGATCGTGACTTTTTGGTCAGCCAGGTAGCCTTATGTCCATGGCTGGTGGCAAAACTGTTTGTAAGTCATCTGGTATGTCCCACTCAGAAGGATGTGGAATAGGGTAGATAATCTCAGCATAAGTCTGTCGATATACTTCTGTAGTGTAGCAATCCATAGCATATACGCTTGAATCATCTTGGTTTAGATGAAGAGCAACTTTTATAACATGGCCACACGGATAACTAGATGTTTGCCATTTCATACAACTACACATCTTTGCATTTAGATCGACAAGCCCATTTAAGTTATTATCCAGTACTTTAAACAAAGTGTTTGAACATGGTTCAACTCTCCATGACGTTGACTTCACAACACGTTTCGTTATCTTTTTTTCAGCCCATGGTGTAACACGATGTTCCAATGTTCATGTAAATTTAAATAAATAATACTTAGTAAATTATATGATAAGTTACGAATTTAAAGAAATAATACCTGCATGGTTTCTTTTCTTGTAGTACCACTGTTGAATAGAGGCTCAGAAAAACTCCATTAACATAGTAATGGGTAATTTCCGGGAATGACGACTTAGAGCGTTGATTGATTCTGCACTATTAGACGTCATGAAATCATATCTTGCTCCAAGTTGGTGTACTCTTGACCATCTTTCAAACCCGAAATCTTCTAGTGTTTAAGCACACTGAGGCAAAACATGCCTTAAACAATTTATATGCTTATTAAAATCCACTTCCCGATAAGCTTTTACAGCCTTCCAGTATGTCCATTTGTGATTTTTTATACCAGCAGACCTTGATTTTAGATTTCTATATAAATGAACACCAAAAAGTCCATGAAAAGCATCTGGGAAACACCTTCTAACAGCGTTGTCAATTGAGTTTGCCCTATCGGATATGATTGTCAGATTGCTAATAGGACCTATGCAATCCCTAAAATACCCCATAAACCATGTCTATGAATCAGAGGTTTCAGATTTGCCAACCCCGTAAGCTATTGGTAGTATCCCATTGTTAGCATCCATGGCTATTGCTAATAAGTTTACTCCAAGGTATTGACCTTTTAAATGTGCTCCGTCAACTATAATAACTGGGCGCATGCAAGTAATAAACGAACAAATCTACAAAATCATATACACAAGAAATATAATCATTTAAATGTGAAATGCATGTAACTAACAAAAATGAGTCAACAAAATTATATTGATTTACTAACCGCAGCACCAATGGCGATAAACAGCAACTCAAAGCGTCCATCTCTATCTGTTTTGATATGAGTTACCGACCCAGGATTTTTTAGCTTTAAATTGTGACAATAAGCCGACAGTTGGGCAAACGATGCTTCTGGCGACCCCCTCAACAATTCCAAGGCATAACATTTGGCTCTCCAAGCTTGAGAATATGAGATACTAATCTTGAACCGAGCATTCATGTCAGTCATAATTTCATGTCCCCGATATACCCTGCCATTCAAAAGCATTAACTCAGCCAGAAAACCACCCAACACCTTTTTGTTTGCCTGTCTATGGTGAGGAAAAACTTGGGTTCTTGAACATGTATGTTTATCAATAAAAGTCCTAACTTGAAACATTTCGCAATCTTTTATCCTCTTTGCAATCATACGCCACGTACAGTTTTTGTCAATCATACACCTTGTTTTGAAACGATCTTTGCTTGATTTGTTAACTTTTAGTTGATAGCCATCTTCCACACATTTTGTATACAAAGCTATCTTCAAGTCTTCCTTTGTATCAAAACAATCATCTTTCTTGATACGAATAATTTTTGTGTAACAATCAACTGCTATTTTTACCAACTCTTCTTCCGGTATCTGAAGTAATTCTGGCATATTCCAGTTATACTCCCGTGGCATTTTCTTCGGGGACTTTTCTTCGGGGATTTATTCTTCTTCTTTTTCTTCTTCAGGGTTATATGAATTACAGAATGGATGTTCAACATGTTCATTCACAGTCGTAACTTCCTCCTCATTATCATCAACAACATCTTCCTCGACAGCGGCTGTTTCATCATCAAAATTCGGGTATTGACCAATATCAAAATCATTACACGTAGGGTCTGTTTCTTCTTCTGAAACATCATCAAAATCCGAGTATTGACCAAGATCAAAGTCCGGGTATTGACCAAGATCAAAGTCCGGGTATTGACCAAGATCAAATTTCGAATACCGACTATTACTCACAATTTTTTCTGTTGGCTCATCATCGTCTAACTGGTTAATACGAAAACCGGAATTTGGTGCTGAAAGTTTATTGGGATTTGGATTAGGTAAATGTTGTGGGTTTTGAGATTGTGTTTGGTATTGGAAATGTGGTGAAACAAAATTTGCTTTGTGATGAAATTGTGGTGGAACCATTAAATTTTGAGCACCATAAACTGCGGTTGAAAAACTTAGTTGATTACTACCCGCTACTGACCCAACTTCACTACTTCTAGGTTCAACAACATACAATGTAACATCATCTTGCAAAACACTAATGTAATCAATGAATCGTTCAACATCTTCATTGTCGGTTAACAAATAAACTTTACCTTTTCTCTGATAAGATAGCCTAAATCAACTTAAGGGCTCTAAATTCAATTTATTTGCAACACGTAACATTAGAGTTTCATAAGTTAACTTTTTTAATGACAGTTTTAGTTGAAGATTCATGGGTAAATGCATATATTGTAAAACACCATGAACATTCTCCCATGACCCTCCAAAACACAAATCTATCCAAACATGATCAACATTAGATGATTTCATTATTGTAAATTAATTTACTAAACAAACGAGCTGCGAAACTAAAACCTGTTACCGGATGGGGAAGTATGTCGTTGGATATAGGAACGGATGTCGCCCGGAGAGAGTGATAGATGGAGATGGAATGAGTTGCGAATTAGGGATTTATGTTATGAGTTGATGTTGCTGCGTAGTAGTTATATACCCATTTATGTTGCGAAACTAAAACCTGTTGCGAATTTGAAATTCAGTGATGCGTTAGTCAGAATCGCGTTGCGATCACGTATTATCGCGTTGCGATAGTCAGAATCTCGTTGCGATAGTCAGAATCGCGTTGCGATAGTCCGAATCGCATTGCGATCACGTGTTATCGCGTTGCGATTTACATATTCGCATTTCGATTTACATATTCGCATTGCGATTATCAAAAAATCGCAACGCGGATTTCGAAAATCGCAATGCGATGGTCAAAATCGCATTGTGAATCTGAAAACCGAATTGCGATAATGGAGATCGCGTTGCGATTTAGAGATCGCATTGCGATTTTGTTGGTCATTTAGGCAAATCGTAAAAAAGTTGGTTAAAATCGTATATTATAATGAATTTTCGGTCATTGAGGTTATTTTCTCAAAAAAAATCCCGCATGTACCATTTTCCTAGTTTCTCCACTTAAAAATGTATTAAGCCATAATAATAATAATTTTGTAGTCTCCCTTTACATGCAAGTCAGAACATTGAGAAGACTATAAGGGTGTGTTTGGTTCACGGAATGTAACATTACTAGTGGGAATAAAAGGTTATCGGGGAATAGGATTATTGAGAATGTTGTATTTTGTGTTTGGTTGGTTTAGCAGGAATGTAAGATTATAGTGTCTGGTTAAAGGAATAAAAGATTATTGGAATGTATATTTTATCAAATTGTCCTTATTATATATTTGTTTTTTAACAAGTTGAATTCTACTATAATATTACTATAATTAATTTATATATTTTCTTTAAAAATTTTAAATTCATAAAATTTATATAAAATTTTTTTACAAAATTGAAAATATAAATAGGTTTAATGAAAGGGTAAAATTTTATTTTAACCCCTGAACTTCATATAAAATTTTAATTATAGATTTTTTTGTAAATCTAAAATAGTTTAAGGATAAATTTATAATTTAACCGTCGTAGAATTTTTATTATTCAACTACAGAAGAATGATATTTTTGAGAAAAAAATTAAGGGCATTTTATTCCAAAACGTCGGTAATCCAACAATACCTAAGGGAATGGGTAATCACATTCTCGGTAATATACCTAAAAAAATCCACTGTTGATAATAAAAGATTACCGGGGGCTGAGAATGTTGGCCAACCAAACGGGGGAATGAGGATTTCATTCACCTGGTAATAAAATATTCCTTAAACCAAACAGTCTCTAATAACCATTTCAAAACACATTGGATGTCTACAATATATTTTTTCTTAAAGTGATGTCAATAATCCTTTAATTTGTGTCAAATTATTTTCAATATTATATATATAATTTATAAAAAAATATTTTTAATAACCCTTTCTTCAATGTGGCTCAGCCACCGGCTATTCGAGTTTGAAGGTACCCATTTGTTTGATGGGGTTTTGTCATATAATGAAAGCTCATTATATAATTCCTGCAATCGGCTCCATATGGGCCTTATCCAGACCAGTACATTGCCGGACTCGAACTTTATAGTACTAACTGTTATTGGCACGAAGGATCCGAGTTGCATTGTGTTTCTCAGATTTATTTGTCAATTTTAAACAGATTTGCTGCCACTGATGTTTCTTTTGAAACCAAACCAATTTGAATTTGTGATGGAAGTCACATGAAATTGGATTGACGTCAAATTTTCTTTTTCCAAGAAGTAGGAAAACCTGCAGTAGTACACAAAGGAGAGGGCACCTATAAAAATTAGGAAATACCCCACATCATGCAAAGCCCATCTATATTCTTCCTCCTAGCCTTAATTTTAACTATTTTTCTTTATAATATCAATAATTTCATCAATAGTTCGAGTTGAGCAAATGAAAAACGAATGGTTTCTCGATTTCAAAGAAGAAGTACAATTGATGTAGCGATGGTCAATTATCACATTCATCCTCAACAGTCTATCTCTCGTACTAAACTTGCTAAGAATAGCCATCCAAACAATGACAGAATGCTTAGGGATATACAACGGGAACCGAATAAGTTTTTGCCAAGAAACACAAGGGGTCCTTACTCTAATCTCACTCCAAATCCAGGCTGCCTTCACCTGTTGCAGTCTCGGAACAGAAGCAAAGACAGGAGCAATCTCTACCCTTTGCTTAACAGTTTCCTCAAGCTCCAACTAGTATTTTCATATATTTCATTTATCATGGATCACGATATTAATTTTGAAATGATTGTCAATCGATTTTACACTTACTCTTGCCGACGACAAAAGGAAATTTTTGTTACCCATATTCATGTTCATGACTTGACCATGAAATTGCAAAAGCGCGGGTTATATAACAAGTAAAATTTCCTAAATCCACGTGTGATTTTAGAATTCAACGGAAAAACTCGGTCATTGTGTTCATTCTAGGCCGTGTCTGGGTGAAGGGGCGTTTTGAAATTTCAACACAAATAATAACGGTCACATGAGATTTTCAACACACATTGTTAGGTCCGCGTGCTTTTTTAGAAGCAAAAATAAAGTCTTCTCCATTCAAACAGTGCCTCCTTTTTCAGATAAGCTCTTTTTTAATCCAATTGCACGCAAATTATTATTAATAACTAAAATTATGTTTTCTAAACAAATTTAATTTTGACATAATCATAAAATGTTGCGGCTCATATTAAATTTAGATGCAGAAGTTTCCAATAAAAAATCAAATCATAGCCCATTTGACTTTCACTTCCAGAACTTCGCACTTGAAGTTTTGTTTATTTTTTAATTTAAAATTTGACATTTAATTGTCCAACTTCAATGCATGTATCTATTTTGTTTTGCTGAATAATCGATATATTAACAAAGAACAATTTTATAAAATAATATTTAATTTTAAAAGTCTATAATAATATATAAAATATTTCTTTTTAATTCTATTTACCCGAACTTGGAAATTGCTTTACTTTTATCATCGTAAACTTATAACTGATTTTTTTACACAAATCTACTGTATACTTAAGTTTTCTTATACACATTTGAATTTCTTTAAGTTCAAAAATATTTCCAGACTTATTCAATAATTTGTTAAACTCATTCATTTATATGTATTGACATTCATCTTTTGATTATTTATTATTTTCATACGAAAAATCATTTGTTAGATAATAAACACTAGGTGTGTTCAAACAGTTAATTCGGTTAACCGACTGAACCGAACTTCTAAAAATTTATTAACTTCTTTTTTTTTCTTTCAACCATTAATCGAAATGATTTTTTTTGAAAGTTTTTAATTGATTCGAATAAAGTTCTATTGATCGGTCGATTAACCAAATTTTATAAATTATATATGTTATAGATAAACTATTTAATATTTTTTACTAATTCAATTAATCCGATCGATTAATTCAATTAAAATCAAAGTTTAAACACTCTAAATAATATATATAATATATTAAATATTTAGTAATTTCAGTTAATTTGATTAATGAAGCGATAATCAAAGTTTGAAAAAAAAATCTTAACCTTTAACCGACCGATTAACTGAAAAAATTTTGGTTAGATATGTTAAAACCAAACTTTTAACGCCCCTAATAAACATGCCTTAAAAATCGAGGTTTGGTTTCTAATATTTCCCATTATTAGAAATAATCTTCAGTCATTTTCGGACAGTAATATTTCATATATTCAACTAACTTTAACATAGTTTCAACTAATATTTCATTGATTCACCTAACTTCTACATAAGAAAGACACGAACGTGCTTTAATACGGTGAGATTTTCACTTATTACAACTAATTGAGCCAATAAACAGACGAACTTTTAACTAATTTTGTTATGTACATGTAACAAATATTATATTAGTCCTGATTCATATTACATTTCAAGATCAATCTCGAAGAATAAAAAATGGATTTTCTCTAATAATTACCTAAAAAAATACTTCGACTAACTAAAGTATTAAACAACTTACGGGAAAATTAAAATAAATAAGAGTAAAATATATAAATAATTTCTTAATTATAAAACATTTATTTTTTACGTATTTAATTATAAGTTATAAAATAATTATTTAATTTTAAAATAATGTGTCAATTAATAAAATTGATATTTTAACAAACTTAACCCTTAATTTTGTTGGCATCCGAGGGTGAATATGATTATGAGTTTTTCCATTTTATTGGGAATTTGTTACTGTCTTTGCTTGCTTTTTTGGTGTCATTGTTTCGGTCGTTGGCGGAGGTAGACACATATCTATCTTGAAATTGGAAATTTTTTTATGTTAGTAGTTCATTTTAGTGACATTATAACAATGACCCTAATTCAGGAAATAATATGGTGAATATTTTATATCGGGACATATTTTTTTGGCAAAACTAGATAATTTTTTTTCTGAAAAATAAGGGTGATTGAGAATTATTTTAGGATATAGGTCATTTGCTACAGTGCACATGAAACTCGTCACGTGTGAGTGACGAGTTTCATAAAATATATTTAAAACTCGTCACAGGGGCGTGAAAAGTTTCATACAATTTTATCTCATATAATATGACAAGTTTAATTTTTTTAATATATTTTATAAAACTCGTCACATGAGTTTAACGAGTTCTACGGACACTGTAATAAATGACCTAAATCTCAAAATAAATCTGAAGGTGTCATATTTTACTAATTAATTATTCTGTATGTATTATTGAACTAATTTTACCCATATTTTTCTGTTGAGAAAGCATTATAGACGAATATCAAGAATGGTGATTTTCATTGTTATTTGATGATTACATAGCTTTGGTTATTTATACAACACACACGTTATAACAAACTAACTGAGGTTGTTAGTCTCCTAACTAACTACGCTGAGCTGGATAACAACTGTGCTGAGCTGGCATCTTCCAGAATATGCTCAATATCCTCCCTATTGCTTCAGCTCTTTAACAACGTTCAACATCCTCCCTGCTGGTTTAGCTCTTCAAATGACCATACTCATAGCTTTTGTCGAAATGCAGCAAAACTATCCTTTGTCAACGCTTTAGTTAATCCATCAACCACCTGATGTTCCGTAGGTACATCATTGATCTTCAACTTCCCTGCTGCTACTTTCTCCTTAACAAAATGAACATCAAGCTCAACGTGCTTAGTTTTCGAATGATATATACAAGATTTTCACTCATTGCAGTTGCACTTGAATTATCACACCAAATGACTGGTGAAGTGCGCATTTGAACTCCCATGTCTGCTATTAACGCATCCAACCAAGTTACATCGGATGTTGCATCTGCCAAACTCTGATACTCAGCCTCAGTAGTAGACCTGGACACAGTCTTCTGTTTCCTTGAACTCCACATAACCAAATTGCCTCCTAGGTACACACAACACCCTGATATTGAGCGCTTGTCATCTATACTACCCCCTAATCAGCATCTGCAAATGATGTTAGTTGAACCGACTCATCACTCGGAGAAAAGACCAGTCCATAGTCAAGCGTCCCTCGAAGATAATGCATGACCCGTTTTACTGCAGCAAAACGTTGTTCTCGGGGTGTATGCATAAATTGAGCCAACTTGTTTACACTAAACTCAATATCTGGCCTTGTATGACAATCATAAAAGAGAGATCCCACTAGGCTTCGATATTCTTTTGCATCATTCAGGTCATCACCCGACTCTTTGAAGAGCTTAAGAGAATATATCATGGGTGTAGGTGTTGAGGCAACACTTTCCATACTTGTCTTGGTTAACAACTCCATTATGTATTTCTTCTGACTTAGAAAGACATAACCTCCTGCATGCTTAACTTCAATACCAAGGAAATAACTCAATTTGCCAAGGTCTTTTAGAAAGAATTTTTTGTTTAACAGTTCAACCACTTTTTCAATCTCATCGTTCGAGCAGCCTGTGATGATAATATCATCAACATAAACCAAGATATACAACACTCTCCCACTTTCTTGCTTGATAAAAAAGTGAACTATCAGCCTGTGTACTTTTGAATCCAATGCTAAGCACATAACTTCTCAACTTAGCAAACCAGTTTCTCGGGGCTTGTCTAAGTCCATACAACGTTTTATGTAATTTGCACACCAGCCGAGAGCCATTTGATACTTTCTTCTTAAAGCCCTGAGGTTGTTGCATGAATACATCCTCATGAAGATCTCCATTTAAAAAGGCATTATTTACATCCACTTGCCTCAGTTACCACTTGTTTTGAACTGCAAGTGTTAGTATGACATTAATGGTGGAAGACTTGACAACTGGGCTGAAGGTCTCTTGAAAATCTTGCCCAGGAACTTGAGTAAAACCCTTGCCCACAAGTCTGGCCTTATACCTCTGCACAGATTCATCAACATTCCTTTTTATTCAAAAAATCCACTTGCAACCCACTACTAATCTCCCTTCAGGTATAGTGGCCAGTGACCACGTGTTATTTCGTTCCAGTGCTTCATATTCTGCATGGATTGTTGCCTTTCATTGAGGAGACTGCAATGCCTCATATATTGAGCATGGTTCTTTCTCAGTTTCTGTATGAACCATGGAGTAGAGTTTTGGCTTAAAAATGCCACATTTGCTTCTGGTCATCATCGAATGTCCAGTGACAGGAGCAACCACTGACTGCACTTCATTACAACCGTTCTACATCTCTTGTGGCTCACTTTGAGTCAGATCATCATTAGGCAGTTGATGTTGAGTGCTTTCTTCACTCGCATTCGAGTGCTTTACGCTTCCCCTAGCTGAGCTCGGAGGGGAACTGGCGCTGGACACTTGTTGTTCCTCATTTTGAGACCCTGTGACAGAATTCATTCACAAGGTGGCTGATCCCTATTGGTTTTCGTGTGGCACACCCAGCTGCACACATACCCTTCCAGCGCCATCAATCACAGGTAGATGCATGGGCCATTTTATGACATTTTGTCCACTACTTTGAACACAAACGTCTTGTTTACTTGTAAAAGGAAATCACTGTTCATCAAAAACGACATGCCTTGATATGTAGATTCTCCCATCAGAAGCCATGCATTGGTATCCCTTGTGCTGTGAGCTATATCCAAGAAACGTGCACAGTTGCGAGCGATGGCTTAGTTTGTGATTTTGATAAGGTCGAAGATGAGGAAAACACCTGCAACCGAACACTTTCAAGAATTCATAGTCAGTTAACTTATTATGCAGTACCTCAAAATGTGACTTTCCTTGCAAAACTAAATGAGGTTTTCATAGTTATTTGATGATTACATAGCTCTGGTTATTTATACAACAACACACACGTTATAACAAACTAACTGAGGTTGTTAGTCTCCTAACTAACTACACTGAGCTGGATAACAACCGTGCTGAGCTGACACCTTCCAGAATATGCTCAATATCCTCCCTACTGCTTCAGCTCTTTAACAACGTTCAACATTTTCCTACTACCCTATATGGCCGGGGGAGCCAAAAATTAGTCACGAGGTAAAAGACTCTCATAGTAAAGCAACAGAAGTTACTATGACATCGACGATAATATCATATTTTGGTGTGATGGTTCAATGGTACAAAGTTGATAAAATTAATAAATAAGAAAAATGTTATAATAATAATTAAATTGAAATAAAGTATAAATACTAAGGTTTAATTTTTTAAATTAATATCAAATTAAAATATAATAAAAAATTAAATATTAAATTCATTAACATGTCATATTTATTAACTATCACATAATTTATTGTAAATTTTTAATGAAAAATAATTAATTTATTATTTTTTAAACTTAGATGACAATTTTCTAATTGTTCAGAGTCGGGATGTAAAAAATGGCATATAATTGAGGGACTATTTACGATTGTACCCAATAAATAAATATGAGTTGTCTTTGATCGTCTGTTTTGACCGACGCCATGAAAGCTTGCTTCCTGTAAGTTTCTCATTTCCCTTACTACTGTTAGCTATAAATATAAATACAAGGAAGCTCGATTCCTTGCAATTTAAAACCAAAAACATTGAAGAGATGAAATGGTTGTCTGAAAACCTTTAGATAAATCTTCCTTCATCGCTTTCTTACAGACAAACTTTTTGTTCCAATTTTTCATTAGTTAATTCACATTTAAGGAACCAGTTTTCAATCCTTATTTTACAAAGCCAAAGTTGTTGTCCAAATTGTAACGAAGAATAACAAGGGGGAAAATGAGGAGCGATGATGGGAGAGGAGCTTTTTCAGAGAACAATTCCGACACGGAAAGCATAGCAAGTGACAGGGCGGCGTTTAGTGGACCTTTGGTTTTAGGCGGCGGCGCTGTATCTAAAAAAAGAGCTTCGAAAAAGAGTGCAAGATTCAACCTTCAACCGGAAATCGCCATGGCCAAGACTAACTCAGGGGCCAGCGCTGCTGGTTTCGCCGACGCAACTGACAATGACGACGGTTACGTCGAAATCACCCTCGATATCCGAGACGATTCCGTGGCGGTTCACAGTGTTCAAGGCGCCGGTGGTGGAAGCGAAGACCCAGAGTTGGCTTTGTTAGCTAAGAAAACACTGGAAAACAAGTCGGCTTCATTCCGTTCATATTTGTTGAGGAACACGTCGAATCAAATTAAACAAGTTTCTCAGGAACTGAAACAAGTCCTTTCGAGAAGACCATCTAACGCCGGCCGGAGATTCGATAGGACCAAATCGGCGGCAGTTCATGCCTTGAAAGGGCTCAAGTTTATCACCACCAAAACAGGGGCCTCCGGCAATGGATGGTCTGCCGTCGAGAATCGATTCAATAACTTGACCGCCTCTACAAATGGCATTCTTCACCAATCCCAATTCGCCGAATGCATCGGTACGTACTTTATGATCGAAAGAACAAAAAAATGAGTAACTTTTTGGCAAAAAGAAAACAAAATTTCATCTTTTTCAAATTCAACTACAGGAATGAACCAGTCTAAAGAATTCGCCATTGAGCTGTTTCAAGCGCTTGCTCGGAGACATAATGTAACCGGTGACTCAGTCAATAAAGTCCAACTCAAACAGTTTTGGGATCAGATGTCTGATGAAAGCTTTGACTCTAGACTTCAAACTTTCTTTGACATGTAAGTTTTTCTCCCTCAAAATCTGATGAACTGAAAGAAAAATCTGGTTTATTTACTAAGTTTAAGCTCTAATCATGCAGGGTTGACAAAGATGCTGATGGAAGAATCACTGAAGAAGAAGTCAGGGAGGTAGGAATCGACATTCACCTAACTTAAAATGACAACATTTTCTTAACATTTACGTAACTTTTAATATATTTATTTTATGATCTTTTTCCATTATATTCTAACAATATGAATTATTTTACACTGTAGATTATCAGTCTCAGTGCTTCTGCAAATAAACTTTCAACGATTCAGAAACAAGCTGAAGAATATGCAGCTTTGATCATGGAAGAACTTGATCCAGATAATGCTGGATACATCATGGTAAATCGACACTCCCCAAAGACAAATCTTTTTCCTGTCCCATTCTGCCTTTATTTCCTAATTTTACTTTTTCTTAACAGATTCATAACCTGGAAACTCTCTTATTACAAGCTCCGAATCAATCAGTTAGGGTCGGGGATAGTCGGATTCTAAGTCAAATGTTGAGTCAGAAACTCAAGCCAACTCAAGAGAACAACCCATTAAAAAGGTTGTATCAGAGAACTAAGTACTTCATATTGGATAACTGGCAAAGGATCTGGGTTATGATGTTGTGGCTTGGAATTTGTGGGGGCTTATTTGCGTATAAGTTCGTGCAGTATCGGAACAAGGCCGCTTTCGATGTCATGGGATACTGTGTTTGCGTTGCCAAAGGAGGTGCAGAGACTCTTAAATTCAATATGGCCTTGATTTTATTACCAGTGTGTCGAAACACCATAACTTGGCTTCGGAACAAGACTAAATTAGGCGTTGTTGTTCCTTTCGATGATAACCTGAACTTCCACAAGGTAGGCCATACTATTAACAATCAAACCTCTCGTAGAACTCAACATTAGTATAGTTTTGTAATGTAATGTAATGTAACATAACTGCAGGTTATTGCGGTTGGGATTACGGTTGGGGTGATCCTACACGGAGGTGCACATTTGACCTGCGACTTCCCGCGGCTACTTCATGCCACAGAAGAACAATATGAGCCCATGGAACCTTACTTTGGGGAGGAGCAACCTACAAGCTACTGGTGGTTTGTGAGGGGAGTGGAAGGTGTAACAGGCATTATAATGGTGGTCCTAATGGCCATTGCCTTCACACTAGCTACTCCTTGGTTCAGGCGAAACAAACTGAACCTTCCCAAGTTCCTTAAGAAGCTCACTGGATTTAATGCCTTCTGGTATTCCCATCACCTTTTCGTTATCGTCTACGCTCTCCTCATCGTTCATGGTTATTATCTCTACCTCACTAAGACATGGCATCAAAAAACAGTAAGCACCGTCATCCGTTTCATTTTCATTCAATCTCTTCATTCATCACAAATATCATAGTGCGATTTCACTAACTCGATTTCGATACCTTAAATTTCAGACATGGATGTATGTAGCAGTGCCTGTTGTTCTTTACGCCTGCGAAAGGTTAACTCGAGCATTTAGATCAAGTATCAAGGCAGTTAAAATTCTCAAGGTATATCATGTGCTTCAAGTATATACATTTCACCCAATATTGCAGTTGGAGCATTCATATTTCTTTGATACAAATTCTGACATGTTTTCTTCTTTGTTTACTAATTATGGAAGGTTGCTGTATATCCTGGAAATGTATTGTCGTTGCACATGTCAAAACCCCAGGGATTCAAATATAAAAGTGGGCAATACATGTTTGTCAATTGCTCTGCAGTCTCCCAATTTGAATGGTTAGTACATTTTGTTCTTCAGTCACTCGGACTAAGTTGTGAATGTCGGATATGGATCCGAGTATTATTTAAGCTGATCAAACCATTGGCAATTTCAGGCATCCATTCTCCATAACTTCAGCACCCGGAGACGACTACCTCAGTGTTCATATTCGAACTCTGGGTGATTGGACAAGGCAGCTCAAAACTGTTTTCTCTGAGGTTTGTCAGCCTCCACCTGCTGGAAAGAGTGGACTGCTCAGGGCAGAAGGAGCCAACACTAGGTAAAATTTTCACATCTTAGAAGGTTTCAATTAGGTGCAAGCTAGTTAGATGAATGATTAATGTTAAACCGAGTAATGACGTGTATGAATCGGTGTACAGCTTTCCGAAGATTTTGATCGACGGTCCATACGGAGCACCGGCACAGGACTACAAGAAGTACGATGTCGTCCTCCTGGTGGGGCTCGGAATCGGAGCCACCCCAATGATCAGCATTGTCAAGGACATCATCAACAACATGCAGATGGAAGAGGGTTCATATCCAGGATCAAGTTTAGAGAATGGGAATTACAATCCCAAAAACAAGAATAGCAACAGCAAAGGGTTCAAAACACAGAAAGCCTACTTTTACTGGGTCACAAGGGAGCAGGGCTCATTCGAGTGGTTCAAAGGGATAATGAACGAAGTAGCCGAAATGGATGAGAAACGGGTGATAGAGCTCCACAACTATTGCACCAGCGTTTACGAAGAAGGCGACGCTCGATCGGCCCTCATAACCATGCTTCAGTCGCTTCACCACGCCAAGAACGGCGTCGACGTCGTCTCGGGGACTCGAGTCAAATCACATTTCGCAAAGCCAAACTGGCGTCAAGTTTACAAAAAGATTGCCTTACACCATCGTGACGCTAGAATTGGTCAGTATTTCTCACCCTTTTCACCAGCCCTTTTTTTCATCCGTCAGCCATTGTTGATTAACTAAATCATCATGGCCGTATTAAATGATGCAGGAGTTTTCTACTGTGGGGCACCCGCACTCACCAAGGAGTTGAGACAATTAGCATCGGATTTCTCACACAAAACCTCAACAAAGTTCGAATTCCATAAAGAGAACTTTTAACAATTCCTCTATTACATTTTTTCCATACATTTCTAATTCATTAGTTTCAAGTGAATATATATTTCTTTTCTTTTCCATTTCAAAATTCTTCCGAATACGTACATGTGTATTGATTTAGTTTAATAGAGTTATTTAGTACCATGAGAACTGTAATAAAGTTTTCTATATTAATGCAAGTCTTTTTCCATTTCTTTAATTGTATTTGTCCTATACAAATATCAAATTATCAATTCTATTATTAATCTAAAAAATGAGATGAGATATTTTATAATATGGATTTCTCAATAAATCAAAAAACCATTTGACTTTGTTGCGTGCGAACTAATAATTCATCGACTGCATTTTTCATTGTCTGCCACCTAAAAGGACAATCCATATTTGCTTCCAGCTCAGAATCATTTATTTCAGACATTTATTTGTGTATTCAATTGAATAAAATAGACACTGCAAGCTTTTGTCTCTTCCAAGGGAGGTTAGTTATATAAGGGGAGGGGCTGTTTGTTTAAATGATTCAAATGCTGAATGATTCAGAGATTTTGTATGAATTAGCTCTGAATGTGACATGTTGTTTGATAATGACTCTGAATGATTCATAATGTACTTTGATGCTGAATCATTCAGCACTGTTTTGTTGAATCAATCAGCACTGATTCATTTAGAGGTGAGAAACAAACACGCTGAATGCTGAACGCTGAATAATTCCATTCAGAGCCAAACAAATAACCCCTAAGTCTGCTTTGTGTTCAAGAGTTTTAAGTATAATTAATTTTCAGCTAAAATACAAAACTGAGAAAATATAAATCTGATGGGAAGATAGAAATGCAAGTGGCATAATTCCATAATATCGACGCCATTATAAGGTGGCTACACATTCTTTTCTTTTTCTTAACTTTTTCCTAGTGCACCAAAGTCAAAAGCAAGTCCCCACAAACCCGTTATATATAATATGATTAAAAGATAATGTGTGATATAACTACTAACATGTTACAAAAAGTTAAATAGTCATGTGTTTAGTAGTTAAAGCATTATTATTATTATTTTTTGAAGTATTGAGTTCGAGTATTATGTATATCACGTTCAATATTAAATAGTAAAATATCTCTTATAAGAAAAATAGCACATGCTGTGTATGGGCCTGCATTTCCACTAATTATTTTTGTTCATTACATTTCCACTATTTTGCGCAGTACAAATGTGGGATATAAAATCTTGTCCGTAGTGAGTTTCTAGAATCATATAAAACAAAACACACAAATTGTTGAACTTGAACATATAGCATAGAGGAATAAAACAAAAACCGAACTCCCAGCTAATATGTTAATTGAAACAGTTTACATTAGAAATTGAAGTTTCTGGGTGTTTTCAAAGCGTGCACTACGGCATATCAATTCATAGGTAAAACGCGTTTAATGTATCGCCATCAATCTAGAACAAGCTGTTTCAATATTTTGACCATACGTTTTCTTATCATCATTTTACACATTGAACTATTCTCTTCCTTGCAATTTTTCAACGCCGTGATGCTTTTGCATGTAGCATGCATGCAATTGGGTAGGTGATAATGACCCATGTATATCTTTATTTGAGGTTAAAAATATTATCACGTTTGATTTATTTATTTTATATTTAAAAGAGATAAATTATACTAATGACCACTTAACTATTAATCCCTTTTACTTATTATTTATTTATTTTATATTAAAAAAGATAAACATATATAATTTACCCTTTTTATTAGTATGGAATAAGTGCAAAGTAATATATGTTCAAAGATAACTTTTAATCATTTAACATTGAATGTTCAGATCCCTAACATTCATGATGTTCGAACTGAGGACCTCAAGGAATACAATACCAAAACCTAATTGATATAAGACTGAAACTCAAGATCTAAATCATGTCAAATCTTCAAGAATACAATACCAGATGCGGAAGCGTAACTGAATTAATTGATAGGTTGAAATCCTTGAATCTTTCTTTGGTTATGATCTCCAAGAATAAAAGTTTTCTCTTACCGTAAAAACTCTCTAATGAAGAAAAGAGTAGTATATGTTAACTTATTTCTCGGGAACTACTATCTCTTTATATAGAATGAATATTATGACAATCTATTAAGTATTTATAATTCTATCACTCATCAAATTATAAATATAACTTATCTATATTTTAATTCCATGGCATTTTAATATACCTATAACACAAATCACATAATTCATTACTTAATTTTATATCATATTTTATAATAATATATCCACAATTGTAGATTTTAATATAACATTATCGTCCCGCGTATGAAAGGCACCTTATCAGGAGGTCACAGTTGTCTAGCAGCTGTAACTTGAACATAATTTATTTGCGAGCTGGTGTGAAAATTGGCCCCATGAACTCGGAAGTTATATATCGGGAGACTTTTACAATTCTTCCTTTTCATATGTTGATCTTTAAAACGTAAATCTCTTCTGAAAAATGGTAGCATTCTGATATTAGTCCCTATACTATTTCATAAGTTACATATTTAATTCTATATTCTAATTTGGTCAAATTTAGTCATTATACTTTCAAGTTTTAAAATATTAGTCTTGATCCAAATACTACAGGACAGTGGAAATAAAATACAAAGACCTAAAATAATCAAATAGATAATATAAACTAAATATATAACTTATTAATACTATAGAGACTAATAATAAAATTTGAATAAACATGCTTAATTATTACTGTTTTAATTCAGGGTCAAATTTTTAAATTCAAAAAAATATTAGAAAAACTAAATTAAAGCACACAAATTAAATCTATAAGTTAAGTATAATTCAAAGGCTATAATAAATTTTGACCATTTATTTATATAACCTTTTTACGCTAAGTGCACTTTATTTATATAAACTTAAAACATACGAAACTTTACAATTCTTCTAAAATATATATATATAAACTTTTTACTTTTTTAAAAAATATATTTTTAATATTTTTAAAAACAATATGAATTTCATTTGATATTTTCTAAAATTATATATATTCTTTTTACTTTTTTAAAAAAATAAAAAAATATTTTTCATAATTTTCTTTTATTTATATCATTTATATTGTTAGATTTTTTATTATATATTAATCTTTGATAACATTATGTGATCTTAGGCATATATATCACGTCTTTAAATTAAAGAAAAATGAATAAGAAAGAAGTAAAATGTTAAGGTATCAAATTCCCTCATTACCCATTAAGAATAAAATTTATATTCTTTCCTTTTTAGGTAAAAATTGTTTAAAAAAAGGTTAAAATATTATATAATGAGTTAATTGTATTATATGTCCCTAAACTATAGCCCTCATTTCAAATTGGTCTTTAAAATTTTAAATATTACAATCTCATCCTCAAACTATAACTCTCATTCTAATTAGTTCTTAAAATTTTGATTATTTCAATTTCATCCCTGAAATATGGCCCTCTCTCTAAATGAGTCCCCAAACTTTTTGAACAGTCCAATTCATCCCAAATTCATCCAAATATGTAATTAGTTTCAACCATATAATAATATAACTTGGCCTACCAATTTTATTAACAAGTGACGTGATTGGTATATATGTATGGTTTGGTATGAAATCGGAATGTTCAAAAAGTTTAGGGACTAATTTAGAAAGAGGGACATAGTTTAAGGATGAAATTGAAATGATAAAAAGTTTGAGGTCTGATTTAGAATGATAGTCATAATTTACGGATAAAATTGGAATATTTAAAAGTTTAGGGATCAATTTAAAATAAGTATCATACTTTGAGGATATATGATGTAATTAACTATATATATATATATATATATATATATATATATTAACAAAATAAAAAAAAATTCTACTTGTCGACCGTGGATTGCACCGTTAAAGTAATTTATAAAACAATAAATTATAAAATACTAAATGTATAATTATAAATTACTTAAAAATTTAAATGTAATTTAATTAAAATAAAATATTTATAAAACATTAGTTTTTATAATCTTATTTTAATTATAATTAGATGAAATATTAATTTGAAAATTTTATGAAATCTAATTTTTTCATAGTTTTGAAGCTCCTGTCGCCGTCGTCGATATAATATTTCACCGACAATTTAGTCTTTGTCGTTAGCCGATGGTGAAAGATGATACCGACGACGGCGACGCGACATCAACGACGGAAGCTTCAAAGCTATGAAAATAAATTAAGTTTATAAAATTTTCAAATTAATAATTGATCTAATTATAATTAAAATAATATTATAAAAACTAATGTTTTATAAATATTATATTTTAATTAAATTATATTTAATTTATAACTAATTTATAATTATACGTTTAATACTTTTTAACGTTCTATAAATTAATTTAATGATATCCATCGTTAACAATATTTATTCGTACTTATTGAGTGTGACAGATTATCCTAAAATGATTAAATAACATATCGGAAAGGATGGTTTTATGATAAAGACAAAAAGAAAGTAGAAAAAGAGTTCACGGTTTAAGAAACGCAAAGAAGTTTTGCTTTAGATAATGAAATGTAAAAAGTCAACCATTGATCTGGTCAAGCCACATCATTCCAGGTCAACTCAAAGCTGATAAGATTTTTCAAGGCCATAACCGATACTGGAAGTTCTCGAATCATACTGTCAACCGAAATATGAAAATAAAATCACTGCTTCCAAAAAACATCTAATTTTTAACTTTCAAATTCTTTCCTCATCATGTCCCACGTTTGATATCTAATGTAGGAGTATAAACGAATCGAGTCGACTTTGAGTATTCCTGAGCTCTACTCGACTCAAAAATTCTGAAATGGAGCTCGACTCGATTCAAAAACTCGCGAGCTTAAAATTTTCAAACTCGACTCGAACTCGAAATCCAGAACTGAAGCTCGTGACCAGCTCGAAAAGGTTCGAAATGAAAAAAACTTTAAACTTAACTCGGTTAAAGCCTCAAACTCGAACTTAAACTAAACCTTAAATACATGAAAATCTTATTGCATTTAAAAAAAAACAATACGTAAATACTAATATTATTAATAATCTATTTAAAAAAATAAAATTTTAATATATTATATTTTCGAGCTGCTCACGAGCTTTTCGAGTCGAATATCAAGTAGTTCGTTTCAGTTCGTTAAGAATTCGAGTCGAGCTCGAGTCGAGTCTATTTGGTCCGAGTATTTATTGAGCCTTGATCGAGTCGATCTCGAGTAGCTCGCGATCTGTCTCGTCTCATTTACAACCCTAATCTAATGTAATATTTTTTAAAATCTTTTACTTTTTAAATATATGATAGATTTGTAAAATATGAAAACACATTTCTAAAACATAGGAATTTTTTTTTGAAAACGTTGATACTTAAAAGTTAATGGACGAAAGAACTCATCAAACGATTTTAATTGTTAAAGAGATTATTATCTTTTTTAAAAATCTCAGATTCAAGTATATATATTTGTAAGGTATTTGTACATTATCAATAATTAAATAAATAAATAAATATTATTTTATGATACCTCTAAATTATTTTTAAAAAAATTACTGAACAACGGTAAGAGTAGTGAAAGTTTTACGTAGGCCTAACAAATTATTGTGAAATGGAATTTTGTTGAATCTATCATTGGTCCTTTCGGTAATAATATTTCTATAAGAATTGTGCCTTATTTGCCTCATGAACCCATTTCCTTGTTCTATTTGCTTTTCTCTTATATATTTTCGGCTCCTTGTTCGTCTATGGTGCCTATGGCTGCAAATCATTATCATCTCAAGAAAGGTCCAATTTTTAAAAGTATAACATAATTTTTTTTTGTCGTTTCACTATTCCTCAAGACTTTATCCTGACTAATTCGGATTGACATATATCGCACACTTGATTTTGGTGGATGAGTTTGTCAATTGTAACACCCCCAACCCATATACGACCCGGATACGAATATGAGGTGTCACATTGACTTTTTAAAGCACATACATTTATAAAAACCATAGTAAATTTAAAACTTTTATTAACATAAAACTATATTTATATTACCAAGTTCAAAACATTACACCTCGATCAGGCGTACATACTATATGACTCTATTTACATGCCAACACATATATTACATAAGCGGACATAATGTATAAGGTGCTTCTGATCTGATCTTCAAATGATGATATGCTGCTCTGCTACTCCTAAGACCGGTCTTCTTGCTTTTTTGTACCTACGTGTAAATCACTTACACGCTAAGTCATCGACTTAGTGAGGCATAAATTTATAATGATAATGTATTTCTTATGAGTATGAACATGTAGCATACTATTCATATAAAATCCTCACTATCATTTATGATTCCATTTCACTCCTATGATTTATTATAACTAAAACTAATACGATAATCTACAATGCAATACACATATTTTTCACATTATTTATAGGCCCATGTATATATTGAGAACTTAAGGTATTCGAGTGCATAGAGGTTGTACATCTAATGTCGCCAAAACTCGTATAAGTTCCACTGAGTGGCATATGAGATTTGTTCCGAAGGACCTGTGATATGTCCCGAATGACCTATGAGTTGTCTCGAAGGACCTATGAAACCCTCAACTCTTGGCATGCCAACTATACCTATAGCTCTCACATTACATAACATGGGCATTAATATTATTTTTCATATAACCATATGCTTATATCATTTCCCTTGTAATCACATATATCTTTTCTTCTATCACATTTCCCATGTGCATGTAACCATTAATCTCATATCATGTAACATAATTATTTCAGTACCTTCACATGAATCATATAACATGTATCGAATCATATGTCAACATATATGACTTATGCATGTTTAATAAAGACTATAATGTATGCATGTTCATAATGACTATGCTATAATTATTAATCATAGGAATAGACTTATCACAAGTCATAATTCCTTTTAACTACATCTATAGTATGCACTCACCTTAGTATTGTTGCTTTGAATTGATCCTAATCCTTCGATTGTTCCGGAACGAGATTACGTTTAGTATCTACATAATCATACATGGATCCAAATCAGAATTCTAATTGATATCCTCTAATCTATCACTTCTTAGACCAAAAGAAAGTTTATTTTCATCCTTTTAATTACTGTAGGTATCAGTACCCTATACTAGGTATCGATGCCCTAGTTGCATTCTGTAAATTTCACTCAAAGATGGTATCGATACCTTCCTTAAGGTATCGATAACCTTGGGTATCGATATGTTCTTCAGGGTATCGGTACCCTTTGAATTCCTTCTTAAATTTTACTTTGGAGTATCGGTACCTGTTGAATGGGTACCGATACCCCTAGCCCATAATCACATTTTCAGCACGAAAATTACTTCATTTTTAGCTCAACCCTTTATGTTTCACCTCCTTTAATATTCCTAACTTTCATACACGTACTTACACTCATTACTATTCAATACTTACTTCTTTAAACTCAAAATCATATCCTTTATATGGCATTAAAAAATTATACCACATTTCCTACTTGTTCTGAATTTAATTCTAACACTTCATATATTTGTTGAACTATGTTTTGATATAACAATTTAAGGCAAAATGTTTTTGGACTTGAATTGAATTTGAAAAATGTTTTTGGATTTGAATTGAATTTATTCAAAGTTTTCAAAAGGTTTCAAAAATAATTCAAAGTCCATTAAATTCGGATTTGAGCAAAAATGCTAAAGGGTGTCAAAGTGCATCCATGCATCCCTGCAATGCATCCATGCATCCATGCAGTGCATCCATGCATTTGCACTAATGCATCGATGCATCAGGCAATGCATCCATGCATCCAAACATCGAATGCAATTAGTCATCGATGCATCCTGCCATGCATCCATGCATCAAGGCTGCAACGGCTAGTAACAGCTAGTTTATTTGAATTTAATGAAGGGGTATCGATGCACCTTGATCATGCATCGATGCATCATGTTATGGGCAGCCTTTTTGAGTAGAAAAATCATCCACAAACGACTCCAAAATATCCCCAACGGCTATATACAATATCAAACACATTCCAAGCTATAAATACAAGCTGAGGACACTTGAAGAAGCAAGAGAACAACTATCCAAGCAATCAAACACAAGAGAAGAGTTTTTCATTCTTATTTCATCTTTCTCTTGTAAATATTTTGTTCTTGAGAGCTCAATCTTGTAAACACCTACCTTAGAGAGGTTTTCTTGTTTACTTATTTTATCCTTTTGTAAAGGGGAAAGGTTCTAGCTTAGCCCGTGTAAAAGCTAGGGAAAGGTTCTAGTTTAACCCGTGAAAAACTAGGGAGTTGTAAGGTTATCTCTTTTCCTCAAAAGAAAGAACCACTATAAATCGTTGTGCAATTCTTTATCTTTCAATCTCCTTACTCCCTAAACAAAAACCGTTCCGACCCCTTTTTGCAAATCGTTTCGGTTGTCGATTCGAGCGTCCAAAAATCCCAACAATTGGCATCAGAGCCTAACTCGTTAAGAAGGTTTAACCACCTTGAGACGGTCCTAGAAGATGCTCTACCAATTCCCGACACAACCGAGAAGATGGCTTCCATCTCTGGCTCGTTCCACATGGAAGACTCCCTACCAACGGACAAGCCTCCATACTTCAATGGAGTCAACTATAGTCATTGGAAGAAATTAATGAAGGTATTCATCCAATCCAATGATCTTGATGCATGGGAGATAATCGAGAACGGCTACTCTTCTCCAAAGAAAAAGGAGAAGAAGAAGAGTGACAAAGAACGGAAGAAAGCTCAACTTAATGCCAAGGCCATGCACATGCTGTTTTGTGCATTTGGTCATGAAATCTATGAAGGGGTTTCTTCATGTTCAAGTGCCAAGGAGCTTTGGAATAAGCTTGAGGAAATCCATGGAAACAAGAAAGAAAACCAACAAAGGTGGTGTCTCTAATGGCTTGTGAAGAGCCCGAGGTATCTTCTAACTCAAATGAATTTAATTCATATACGTTTGATGAGTTACAAGATGCTTTTAATAGGTTATATTCGGAGTTTGAGACCATGAACTCCAAATATAAGAAAATGATTTCAAAATTTAAAATCGAAAACGATTTTCTTTTGAAAACAAAAATAGATTTTGAAAGCCAAAATGAAATTTTGAAAAAGGATTTAGAGCTTTCAAAAATAAAAACTGAAAGTTTTGAAAAAGAAAATCTTGATTTAAAAGTTAAGCTTGAATGCTTAACAAAAGAAAAAGAAATCATTTTAAATAATTCATTTAGTTCAATAATGACAATATGCTCACATTGTCATTATCATGGTCATAAGGAACATATTTGTCCTTTGAAGAAAGGAAATCGTTTTAAAATTAGACAAGTATGGGTTCCGAAAGGAACAAGGGCATTGAACCTAACGTCCAAGGATCCAAAGCAATTTGGATACCACAATCAAAATAAATGTCTCTTGTAGGTGTGTGGAGCAATAGTGATGAAAGTGATGATATTCAAGATGCTCTAGCCACACATGAAAAAGGAATGGGTAACCTCTAAACTTAATGCTTTTAATTTTGGTTATTTGGTTGCTCATTTGATTTTAAGAATGCATGAGTTTTGGTTTTAAATGATTATGCATCATTGTTTTAATCTCATGTATGTTGAAAAGATTATTATGATGAACATTTTAAAGTTATATTAATTTTTGAGAATTTTTAGTTCATCATAATGAATTTTGGTCAAAATTGGTTTTAAATACAAATGATATCTCTCTAACAATTGATATCAAATTTCAAAATACTTTGATTTTATAAATTTTAATTTTTGGCCTAAATTTGAATGTTTATGCATGTGGTATAAATGAAAATGATATCTCTCTAGCAATTGATATCAAATTTTTCAAAATGCATAACATTTTTGGAAAACTTTATGCAAATGCACTTAATTTTAACAATTGGTATTAATATCAAATTTTAATAATTGGTATTGCATAAAGTATTTTAGACTTGGATATATTGAATTTCATATGCCTCTAACATGATTGTTATTCTTTGTAGAAATTCAATATTTTGTTTAAGTGTCATGAACTTAAAAGCTAAATTTTGTTTGGAATGCATTTATTGAGGGGGAGCTTTGATTTTTCAAATGATTTTTAAATGTCAAATTTACTACTTACTCTCCAAAGTTATTTTGAACTTCAAAGATTGAATTATTTTTTATATAACAAAAAGGGGGAGAAGTTTGGTTTGAAAAATTCAATTTCTTAATGAAAAAGGGGGAGCTTAACATTTTCATATATTTTCCAACAATTGGTAACAATTGATATCTTTTTCATTAAACAATTTATTAAGGGGGAGTTTTGCCAAAAACAATTTTTCAAATGTTTTGTTATATCATAAAGGGGGAGATTGTTGAACTATGTTTTGATATAACAATTTAAGGCAAAATGTTTTTGGACTTGAATTGAATTTGAAAAATGTTTTTGGATTTGAATTGAATTTATTCAAAGTTTTCAAAAGGTTTCAAAAATAATTCAAAGTCCATTAAATTCGGATTTGAGCAAAAATGCTAAAGGGTGTCAAAGTGCATCCATGCATCCCTGCAATGCATCCATGCATCCCTACAGTGCATCCATGCATCTGCACTAATGCATCGATGCATCAGGCAATGCATCCATGCATCCAAACATCGAATGTAATTAGTGCATCGATGCATCCTGCCATGCATCCATGCATCAAGGCTGCAACGGCTAGTAACGGCTAGTTTATTTGAATTTAATGAAGGGGTATCGATGCACCTTGATCATGCATCGATGCATCATGTTATGGGCAGCCTTTTTGAGTAGAAAAATCATCCACAAACGACTCCAAAATATCCCCAACGGCTATATACAATATCAAACACATTCCAAGCTATAAATACAAGCTGAGGACACTTGAAGAAGCAAGAGAACAACTATCCAAGCAATCAAACACAAGAGAAGAGTTTTTCATTCTTATTTCATCTTTCTCTTGTAAATATTTTGTTCTTGAGAGCTCAATCTTGTAAACACCTACCTTAGAGAGGTTTTCTTGTTTACTTATTTTACCCTTTTGTAAAGGGGAAAGGTTCTAGCTTAGCCCGTATAATAGCTAGGGAAAGGTTCTAGTTTAACCCGTGAAAAACTAGGGAGTTGTAAGGTTATCTCTTTGTCCTCAAAAGAAAGAACAAATTAGTGAATTTGTTGGAAAATCCTTAGTGAGGAGCTAAGGTAGTGGATGTAGACTTTGGTTGAGAAAGTCGAACCACTATAAATCGTTGTGCAATTCTTTATCTTTCAATCTCCTTACTCCCTAAACAAAAACCGTTCCGACCCCTCTTTGCAAATCGTTTCGGTTGTCGATTCGAGCGTCCGAAAATCCCAACATCTTTTAATTCCACTAATGACAAGTCAAATTTAGATTTGAAATCTAATTAATACTTTCCTATCAAGATTTCACTTTTCCACTTCCTTTCTTTAATCATTCCTATACCCCTCATCTTGTTGTTTTAAAATAAATTAAGCTTTCCTTAAGCTTAGTTATCGTCTAATGATCATAAATCAACCTTATATTCATCAAGAAATTAACTAACAAGAGATCTCGCCTTTAGCTTGGCTTTCACGTATGAAGAAGATGAAGAAGAGGAGAACTCTGGAAACTTGTCTTTGGTTTCCTTCACTTCCACGTGGGTTAATTTAATACCCTAACCCAAAAATTATCTTACCATCAAATGACCTTTGTAGCCTTTCATTCTTCCTTCTTTACAATTTAATCCTACACAACATTCCTCATATAAGTTCTTGAACTATTTAATTATTCTACTTTAGTCACTAAATTCTAAAATTTAACAATTTGATCACTAACCCGATATTGAGGATGTTACATCAATGGCGTTTTTCTGCATACATAAAGTCTCATACTTGAGACCTATTTAAACAATCAAACTACGTATTACTTGAATCAACCCCATCAATAAAAATAAAAAGTATTAAACATTATATTTTCATTCATAAGATTCAAACTCCAAATCCTATTTAAAAGATATTAAAACGTTGTAACCACGTACAATTTAATCACTTATATGAACAAGTCAAAAAAATATAAAATTATAATAAAAGGTTTTACTCGTAACTTATTTAAAAATTTATAATATATAGTTTATTTAGAATGGTTGACTCTGATTTTAAAGAGTATGGTATAAGAAAAATATAATATTAATGTATTAAACATTATTCATATAAGTTGTGTTTAAATGTCACAAAGTAATTACAAGAAAACATAATTATGACCCATTTATATGGTAGTTTTTTTTATTATTAGTTAAAGTGATTATAAGATAGTATTTGTTTATAAAAAAATTTAATCGTTGATAATGTATATACATTCGCAGACACAATTATTTCAAACTACATTTAGAAAACAATATTCTCTCCGACCACTAAAATATTTAATATGTTTATATGTGTAGTTTATTTACTTTAGAGACTCACTAATTATGATATAATGTAAATGTGTGTAACTACATAAAATTTAATTATTCGTTGATACTCTTAAAGACATTTGAAGAATAAAATAAAATAATTATAAAATATTTTATTTGTAAGTTATTCATTTAAAAACTCAAGAGTTATGGTTGTATATATTTTCATATTAACATATTTTCTAGTAATCTTAACCACCTTGATCCAATAGAAAGAGGCAAAGAAGGAACCAAAAAGGAAGAGAATGGGAACGAGGGAGAGAGATCTGGAGATGCTAATCCCTGTAGCGTCAATCTGTGAAGATGAAGCCTCCGAATCCTCCACCCCTCCCGCTATTCCCACCGCCTCCCATGGCCGAGAGGTGCCTTTCTTCTTTCTTTTGGCGTCTATTCATTCTCATATTGGGTTTCTAGAGGGACATGATGTGCAACCACTAGAGATGAAAATTTAGTTTATATATGAAAAGGTTACATGAGACAATAGGAGCTTTAGGTTAAAATTGCATTCTGACAGGTTTGGGGTTCCAATGCCATCATTTTACGAAAATTACAGACATTGTTTGAACCATCAGTTAGGTTTGAAATTTGAACAGAAAATATAGACAACAACGTTACCCACTTGTGATTTATCATGTTTAAGATAGAATATATCAGACAGTAAAAAATTCATAGAGCTTCTTGTTTGTGACTATAGTTCTGGTTTTGTTTTGCATTTTGGCATAGGCTTTTTTAAAAGTCATCCGCAGCTGGGTTTGGAAAAAGTTTATGACAGGATGGTAACTCCCTTTCATCTTCAACCTTTCCTCCAATTTTTTTTTCATGGCATTTAAACTGTTCATTTCAGTGACTAAAACATATGTTTTGTTGGTGTCCATTGTTTTGAAATTGTTTGAATTGTTTTTGTGATGAAATGGGATATTACTTTGCAGTGTCATCCTTTTTCCACTAGCTATTACATTCTATGTTACTTGGGGTTTAATTCACCTCGTTGATGGTTTCTTCTCCCAGTCTTTGATCATCTAGGCATTAATATTTCGGTAAGCTGAATTGTATTCCTTAATTTCTTGATCATCTTTTAGCTCTTCCTAAAACATAACCTGGAATCAATATTCCATTCAAATTAAACATTTGCTGCTTTGAATGAATTGAGAAAACATGGTGCAGGTCTGGGATTTGCTACATCCATCACATTCACCTTTTAGTAGTATTTTCATGTCGTCTTGGTTAGGAGCGTCAGTTCTTACTCTCAGCGAATTGTTCATTAAGAAGATGCCTCTCGTGAGCTATATTTATAGTGCCTCAAAGCAAATAAGTACTGCGATTTCACCAGGTAAGTCTTCAGTCTTCCCATATATGAACCTTTAATGTCTGCAGTTTCCAAAACTAACTCGAACGTGGCACAAAAAATTCGAAAAACCGATTTCGCAGATCAGAATTCTAATGCTTTCAAAGAAGTCGCGATCATTCGGCATCCCGGTAAGGGACAATATATGTTCGGTTTCATCACTTCTACAGTTGTTCTTCAGAAGGGTGTAGGTGAAGAAGAACTCTGTGTGTTTATGTTCCTACAAACCATCTGTATCTTGGTGATATCTTTCTCATTAGTTCAAGAGATATTTTGAGGCCTAATATATCCGTTCAAGAAGGGATCGGTATGAAACTCGAACTCGAAACTTGAAACTCGAAAAGCAAATCATCCCATTATCATCCAACTTTTTTTCTGCAGAAATGTGATCTCCGGGGGTATGTCTGTGCCTAAACTATTCACCACAGTTGATGCATCAGGCATTTCAACAAGAACAATCAATTTTAAGGATCCATACGAGAATGGAAGACTAATAATTAAAGCTCATTTCCTGTCCGTTATTGTATACATGCTGGACTGGACGAACCATACACAGTTCATTTAAGAAATCAATAATCTTTGAGAACGAAAGGGAAGGGTTATAACTTATAAGATAACTCCGTTGATAAAACTTCATTAGTTGTATTCGTTAAAATATACAAATATTGTGAATTACTTTATTAAATAAAATGTAATATATTTGATATTTTATTATTAAAAATATTTAAATTAAATATTAATAAAAAAATTCTTCAATAATATTTTTCTTAACAAATACTTGAATTAGTATAGATGTGTATTTATACTACTTTTTTCAAAATTTTAATTTAACAAATTACATAATACTCTAAATCATACTACTTTGGCCCATGAGTATTCAATATTTTCATTGGCGATGATGCCCACTGGGAGCCCAAGAAAGAACGGAGGCGTTAAGTAGTCAAATTCCCGTGAAATTAATAAATAAAGTAAATAAACAGATGAAAATCTCGACTTTTCCGCCACCTTGTCCTGTCGTGTCCGATCCTTGCATCTTCCGACGAAATGAATGCGTCTTTGGAAAGAAGATACACAAATTGCAAGAGCACTGCAGCCGATTCTTCCGCCTCCAACGCCGGCGATGTCAAACTACGCGCCTCCATGACTGACGCCAGGATCGTCAATGGTCCCAGCTTGACTGGTTTGACTTTTGCAGTTAAAAAACCCGGCTTCTACCGTTACGTCCCCAAAAGGCGAGCTTTACTTGAAAAGATCTTCCTTTAACAACTCTTTTGAACAAATCATTGATTTAATTAACCAATTGAGCTTTTCGCATTCTTTCTTTGCGGTGGGATTTTGGGTTTCAGTTAAGGAACACATTTAGGCTTGCGAAGAAACCGTTTGAGCTAACTTACAGTCGCAAGAGAGGGGACAACGGACGGTATACGACGGGGCACTGGTGTTCGATTCTGGTAGCAAGGTGTCGGCTTTCTACATGCTTGGTACGAGGAACTGTAAGCTCAAGTATAGTTACTTGCATGGAGGTGTTACAACATTGGAGCCTTGCTATGATTGGGAAAGAATGTGTGGGATTTCGCAATTTCCAGGAGATTATACGACAATGTCTTTAAGGCGACTTATCAGACGTGGTGCAGAATTTGGCTTTGGAGTGGTTGAGAAATCGTGTTTAATGGGACTTTAAGGTAACTAAAACTAACTTAGATCATTTTCTTTCATCTTTTTTATTGAACTTTTTAGTCACTATGGCCTTGAAGTCTGCAATTTAAGTCTTGATCGTAGGGAATAATACTGCATTTACCCCATTTTATTACAATATAGAGAGAGGTTCTTTTTCAGCAAAGAAGTTGGTGACAGTGAACTGTATGTTATTCGGACTTAGGTCTGAGTGTTATACCCTGTCTGGTTCGGATATGCTCAATTTTCTTTTCCAACATTCCTGTGTATATGTGAAATCTTAGAGGATCATATGGTGATATCCATGTTCCTATATGTGCTGGACACATATACTTTACGAAAAATGAAGAGTCAGAGCAACATAGGTTCAAGATGAGAGCAACAATGAAAACTGAAGTAATATGAAGCTAGGAAGTGTGACATTTTCTATAAGAGACAACATGGCTGCCTGGTGGGGTTCCGAGGAAGATAATTAGTTAGCTGATGTTTCATTACATCCCGGAATGTTTTCTAGTGTTTGAGAAGGATGTAGAATGTGGTCACTGCAACAACTCACTGCCGGAATGTTGCCTCAGACGTTAAGAGCTTGAAGCAAAGCTAGGCAGCCTAGGCTTTCAATTCCTTGATTGTTTTGCTCATGTCTTTCTCAAATTCATGCTTCGTTTCTATCTGCTTAAGGCAAGGGTTCTATTCAATGATCGAGTCATTTGGAGTACTTAAAAACTGAAGGTGCCTCTCATTATTTCCAACTGATTAACAATGATATCAAAAGTGAAGCTAGGTCATGTTGCTTTTATGGAAGCGGAACTAGTGATTTGTTGGGAGGCCTACAAATGCCAATGCGATCTTTATACGGAATCACTTGAATAACTATTTTTCTCAGACCAAGGAGATGGAAGATGGTTCAGTGTACTCTGCAAAGACTGGATGTATTTTAGAGAGGAACATCCATTTTTTGTGATTTATGAGGTGCTTTCTTGAAATGGTGACTTCCTAGTTAGCGATCTAACTAACAACTTTTCATAAATTACTTGAGTCCTCGTCTGAGATTATTTCTAACCATGATCGATTTTGCATTCCAGATTTCAGCATCTGTCGACCTGGCTGAAAAATCAGGACCCGAAATTATTGCCGAGACTACTTGGGAGCTGGAAATGTGATTTGTTGTAATCTTATCTATTTGCATGTTTGAATCGTATAAAATTTGGAGAAACAGCTTACCACCCTTAAGCTGGGCTTTTTTACCCCACTGACACCGTTTATTTTTATTTTTACTTTTCTAACACCGTTCGACTAATATTTCCCAAAACTAGCACCCTTTCTGCTGAGTTGGCAAAGGCGCGTCCCCGGGGACGCGCTTTACCGTGTTTCGCTGAGTTGGATGCCACGTGTGAAAGGCGCGTCCCCGGGGACGCGCCTTTGCCATATCAGCAGACACGTGTGGAATGCGCATCCCGGGGACGCGCCTTCCATTAAATGTCATAAATGCCCCATCCGTTTTTCCTAACTACCCCTCCTCCTCCCCTATATAAACCCCCTCAACCCTCACTCATTCTTCACACCAAAATCATCTTCTCCTCTTATATAACTCAAATTCTCCAACTATTTGAGTTTTAAATTTGTTATTAGTGGTAAGAAATTTATTTTTATGTTAGTATTTTTTTAAATAGTTATTATTTTTTATATTAATATATTTATGTAAATATTATTTTTTTATTAAAATAATATTTATATAATTATATTTATTTAGAATTATTAATTTTTTGCTAATTATATTGTTTTGTCTACAGTTATAATGGAAAACGAAATGCTGTTGCGATTGGATATGATCATATCTCCAGACATTTTAGCGATATGGTAATTTTTTATAATTAATGTTTATATTTAAATTTATTTTATTTTAAAGTTATTATGAATTATATTAATTTTTACTTTTTATAATATATATTATTAGGATGCTGATCGTATTTTAGAAACTTTTATTAAAAATCCACGTATACCGACACCGGAACGTATTTTGCCATATTTGGCTTCTGCTGGGTTCGGGTATATTGCAACAATTATAGGCGGTTGCAAACTCGAACCTGTCCTAATTTCTGCACTGATTGAGAGGTGGAGGCCCGAGACACACACTTTTTCACCTTCCATGTGGAGAGGCAACAATTACATTGGAGGATGTCTCTATGCATCTGGGGCTTCCCGTCGACGGAAATATGATGTGTGTATGGGGGATGGTGATTGGCAATCAATGTGCATTGATTATCTTGGAGCTGCTTCGCCAGAGTTTAATGGAGGTAGAATAGCTTTATCTTGGTTGAAAGCTAATTTTTGAGGTTTTAAATGAAATGCTTAAGAGGATCAAGCAAAGGCATGTGCTCGGGATATATTCTACGAATAATTGGAGGAATATTGATGCCGACAAATCTCGCAACCAGGTGCATTGTATGTGGTTGCGGCATCTGATCGATTTTGATGAAGCTGGAAGATATAGTTGGGGTGCTGCAGTTTTGGGCATTTCTCTTTAGAGAAAGTGTCGGGCGACGAATTATAAGAAAACTGCTATCGGTGGATGTCTCTGCTTACAATCATGGGCGTGGTTCCGCATGCCTTTCTTATGCCCGATCGTGAATGAACCATACGTATTCCCTTATTGTTGAGGTAATTTTCGAACTAAATTTTGATTTAATATTTCAATTAAATAGGGTGATATTTAGTTATATATTATATTTCATAGGTGGTCGATGAAAAGAAAGGACCATAAAAGTATACCTACTGTTTTAGAGGAAATTCGTTTACTTATTGATACGAAAGCTGGGTCTGAGGTATGTTTTAAATTTGTTTAATTATTAATATTTTAATTAAAATGTTAGATATAATTAGAATATTTATTTATTTGAATTGTATTTATATTTCAGTTTCAGTGGATACCTTATGCGAGCGATGAAGTGAAAGCTTGCATCCCACCCCACCTTAGAGGGTCATTAGAGGTATGGATATCGGTTATACCTCTTATGTTATGCTATATTGAGTGGCATCCAGTTGATCGCGTGCTCCGTCAGTATGGTTGTACGCAATATATTCCTGGAGCTCCTAGAAATTTAGACGACGTGCATAACATAGATAGACGGGGAAAGAAGATGTTAACTGGGTGGTGAGACACAGGATTGGATTGCTCTTTGGGAGAACCGATACACTGTTGGCCCCTCGACAATATTACGCTGAAACTGGTCATATGGTTACGGATAACTATATGGACTGGTTTAATGAAAATGGGAAGCCGTTTCTACTTTCGGCGGAAGCACGAGGGGTTAACATTCCTAGGCGCGAGAAAGACGTTAACCGTCTCAATATCATCGTCCCCCGACGCGTGGACGGAGAGAAGGCGCTACCGGTTCTGCATCAGTCCCACCACAACATCCTTATTCGTCGATGCCGCAGGGGTACATGCCCAGCCCTCCACTTCATATGCCAAGCCCACCAGTTTTATGCCATCTCCGCAGGGTTACATTCCGAGCCCGCAGGGTTACATTCCTAGCCCGCCAGGTTACATGCCTAGCCCGCCAGGTACATGCCTAGCCCGCAGGGTTTATACCATATGGAGGTGCATATACGACTATGTTTAATGATCCAGCATATGCTTCATATGCATCTTATTTGGCTGGTGGTGCTTCTCCGCAGACACCTCAATCTTCATCTGGATCACATACATCGATGCCAATGTTTCCACAGTTTCCACAGTTCCCGGGGAGCGGTGGGATTGTTACTAGCACTCCTCCAGGGTCGTTATTTTATACAGGCCCTTCAGCCCCTTCAGCGTCATCTGCACCAAATGAAGAAAATGCTGCTGATGATGATAGTGAAGATGAGGAGACTGAAGAACAAGTTCCACGAAGAAATCCTCCACGAAATAGGCAACCGCCATGTGGAATCATTCGAGACGACGACATCGGTGATCCAGTTATATTTAATGTTATTTAAATAATTAAATTTCAGAATTTTATATAATTTGGTTATGTTATTTAAATGTTTCATGGTTGTTACATACATATTTTTTTATGTTATTTTTATTCACATTTAACATTAAATGTTTGATAAATGTTTTTAAATACAAATTATATTATTCGAAATTTAAAATAAAAATAAAATAATATTATTCAAATTTAAATTTAAAATATAAATTATAGTATTCGAAATTTAACATTAAATTTCAACTTAATATTCCAATTGTATTCGAAATTAAAAGTTATATTCCAATTATAGTTCACAATACTTAAATTGAAATTAAAGGACTCCATACATATGATTTATCATTAACATATATATTAAAACGTATACATTAAAATCAACTTATGTTGAGTTCATCGATCGACGGAATCAACCAAGAAGGGGGTGAATTGACAATTTATTCAATGTACATTTCAATGCTCATTCCATACAATTTCAATGTCACAATCAACTTATCACTTCACATTTATTCAATTATCAATAACATTTTATTAATTCAAACTTCACATAACGTTTAATTTAAGTTATTCTTAACTTGTTGAACATTCAAAAGAAGTTAAATTTAAGTTATTCCCCGAGGGACATGAGTGACATAATAGGGCAATGATAATATTCTCTGACGAAATAATGGAAGGCGCGCCCCCAGGAACGCGCCTTCACGTGAATAGTGAAATAATAGGTACTGATATATCTAGTGTCCCCGAGGGACATGAATGACATAATAGGGCAATGATAATATTCTCTGACGAAATAATGGAAGGCGCGCCCCCGGGAACGCGCCTTCACGTGAATAGTGAAATAATAGGTACTGATATATCTAGTGTCCCGAGGGACATGAATGACATAAGGGCAATGTAATATTCTGACGAAATAATGGAAGGCGCGCCCCCGAGAACGCGCCTTCACGTGAATAGTGAAATAATAGGTACTGATATATTAGTGTCCCCGAGGGACATGAGTGACATAATAGGGCAATGATAATATTCTCTGACGAAATAATGGAAGGCGCGCCCCCGGGAACGCGCCTTCACGTGAATAGTGAAAAATAGGTACTGATATATCTAGTGTCCCCGAGGGACAGAATGACATAATAGGGCAATGATAAATTCTCTGACGAAATAATGGAAGGCGCGCCCCCGGGAACGCGCCTTCACGTGAATAGTGAAATAATAGGTACTGATATATCTAGGTCCCCGAGGACATGAGTGACATAATAGGGCAATGATAATATTCTCTGACGAATAATGGAAGGCGCGCCCCCGGGAACGCGCCTTCAC